>NC_067452.1:2904182-3204182 GCF_025434085.1 Hippocampus zosterae | reverse complement strand
TATCATGGACTTTGTCACTGGGCTCCCTGTTTCCCGGGGAAAGTCCGTAATCCTCACCATTGTGGATCGCTTTTCCAAGACAGCCCATTTCTTTCAGTTGTCCAAGCTGCCGTCCGCCCTAGAAACCGCCGACCTCCTCATCAGCCACGTCTTTCGCCTCCATGGGATCCCGCTGGATATTGTGTCGGACCAGGGTCCCCAATTCGTGTCCAGGGTGTGGAAAAGGTTCTATCACGCCATGGGGGCAACAGCAAGCCTGTCGTCGGGATACCACCCACAGTCCAACGGACAGAACCAAAGGATGAACCAGGACCTGGAGGCGGCTCTACGATGTGTGTCTCCACCGTTCCTCATCTTGGGCTGTCCACCTGCCTTGGGTGGAGTACGCGCATAACACCCTTGTCTCCTCAGCCACAGGTCAGTCTCCCTTCATGTTTGCCTATGGCTATCAGCCTCCGCTTTTTCCATCTCAAGAGGGGCAGGTGGAAGTCCCGTCGGTACAGCACCATCTCAAGCAGGCCCATTGTGTGTGGAGAGAGACTCGGGCAGCCCTGTCGCGTATCGCCACCAGAAACCAGTAGATTGCAGATCGTCGACGTCGCCCGGCACCGAGCTATCAGGTGGGGCAGAAGGTGTGGCTGTCTACTAGGGATCTGCGTCTGGCTGGTAACTCGAGCAAGTTGGGGCCTCGCTTCACGGGACCGTTCATGGTGGAGTCTGTCTTGAGCCCCATCTCTGTCAAGCTCCTGTTGCCGCCCACCATGAAGGTCCACCCAGTCTTCCACGTTTCTCTGCTTAAACCGGTGGCTACCAGTCCCCTGGCTCATCCTCCCGCCCCGCCTCCTCCTCAGCGAATTGTCGACGGTGACCCGGTGTACACGGTGAGGGAAATCCTGGACTCTCGGCACAGGGGTAAGGGGTTCCAGTACCTGGTCGACTGGGAAGGCTACGGACCGGAGGATTGGCAGTGGGTCCCCCGCTCCTGGATCTTGGACCCGGGCCTTCTCCGTGCTTTCCACACTGCTCACCCATTGAAGCCGGGTGGTCCGCCAGGAGGCGTCCGTTGAGGGGGGGGGTACTGTCATGTTCCTGTTCTGGGCCTGGCCAGCAGGTGGCAGACTGAGCGGACTTGCTGGCTGCACACCTGCTGCCAATCTGTCAATTAAGGAACTGTGTATTTAAGCACCCGCAATCTGTCTTCTTGTTGTCGGAGTGTTTATGCCTTGCTGTTTCCATGCTCATAGACTATTCTTGCTATAGCTCTCGTCGTGTTTCGCTTTTGAACTCTCGGTACCAATGGTTTTGTAAGTATTGGATTTTATTTTGTGATTTGGCTTTCTCTTGCGTGTATTTTGATACATTGTTTTTGTTTGTCTTCGCGATCCTTATTTTCCTCCCTTGCCTTTTGTGCAAGCGCTTTTTGTTGTTCGTTTTTTGTGCCCTCTGGTCCTTGTTTTGACCAGCGCTTTATGTTATCTCTTAGTCGTGGCGATTTTTGTATTAAAAACATTTTTGCAACGGAGACCTTGTTGACGTCTACACTTTGGGGGTCCAAACTTAATTGGGCTTGTCCGAAACGTAACACCTCTAGTCAGTGTCACCTGTCAGCTCATTGTCGTCCCGGCGCGCCGAATTTATTTCGATTCACCCGCAAAATTATTTGTTGGCGGTGACGTAGGAATCCCGTCCCGCGAGGCTTCGGGTGGAGCAACGCGCGTTCCGAGACATCAGGTGTGGCCACAAGCGTAATTGACACACTCCTCGATGCGCGCTTCGCAGATTTTCTTCCGGTTTACTCGGCACACGCATCAGAGCCTCGGCACAGTCGGGCACATCACTACATCGGATTGTGGGATTAAAGGTTGACACCCCCCCCCCCCCCGCCCACAACCACCACCACCATCACCATATATATTCATAGAGCTGAAACACATCTGAACATCACAGAGGCATTTGTGTGAATAATTTTGAGACAAATGACTCCCTCTTAATGAGATGACCACCAGCAAGTGCGATGTATAAGGTCATACTCTCGTATTTATTTATTCAATAACGCTCCACAAAAAATCGGGGAAAGAGTGTTGAAAAATCTCCATCTAGTAAATGGATCCAGGACGAATTAGGCAAGAGGAGTGTTTAACTGAAAACAGACAGATGCAGTTGTTTTGGTTTGTTACCATGACAACATTGTTTTGGAGCATCCATTCAAAAACTGGTCTCGACGTGAACACATTCCTGGGAAGCAATAGTACATGTGTGTGTATATCAAGATAATGCCACAGTGCCAACTTGGCACTAAGTTCATTCATTCATTTTCCGTACCGCTTTTATCCTCACTAGGGTCGCGGGGGTTGCTGGAGCCTATCCCAGCTGTCTTCGGGCAGTAGGCGGGGGACACCCTGAACTGGTTGCCAGCCAATCGCAGGGCACTAAGTCAAAACACAAATAACTTGCCACACAATTGTTTTTTTTCTATCAGGATTCATTTTCAGATCTTACCAATGAAAAGACGAAAGTTGTAAGCAGTGACTAATGGGCTCTGATGTTTGATTCAAGTGAAGAGGAAAGGAACTCAGCGTGCCAGCTGCGGAATTATTGCACCTACAAATTTATGACCCTAAAGTGACCACTAAAACGAAATGCCAGATTTCTCATGTCTTTTCAAACAGGGCGTGTGTGTGTGTGTGTGTGTGTGTGTGTGTGTGTGTGTGTGTGTGTGTGTGTGTGTGTGTGTGTGTGTGTGAGTGTGTTTGTGTTCAGTTGAGCAGGTAAGGGGCCAGCCTGGGATGTTGTTTGAGCCTTTGGTCCAGTGCACGGTACCTTTGAGCTGCTGATCTCTTGTGCCTGCAAACACACATTGTGTCAAATATTTGTGTGTGTGTGCGTTTGTGCGTGCGCATGACATACATTCTGAGGCGCTTCTGGGCGATGTGTATCTGAAAAATGTGCTGGGCGCAGTAGGCCTGATACTCCTTCAACTCCTGGTGACTCATGTTCTGACGGTTCTCCTGGTAATGTTCTTGTTTATTCTGTAGTACCTGTGTCGCCTGCACACACGCATACATAATATGACATTTGATGCAATAGGATTTATGAACAAAGTGCCACTGGCTTCTTAACATTGTGACCTCTCATGTCAATGAAATATAAGGTAAACAAAATATGAGAGTTCTTATTTTGATGTGAATAGTCATAGTTTAGGGTTGGACTTATTTAGGGCCTTATTTTCAGAATTGAACATGTGTTTTATATCTGCATGGAGGCAGGTTACTCCAAATGTTGGTAATTTCGCAGGCGGCGCAGTAAAAAAGGGGATTTGCGCCATTGTGGGTGCAGCAGACTCCATTCAAAGAAAACGGCTTCCTTCATTCCATTCAAATGTGGCACACTCACATGTCGCACGGAGACATTTCTGTGCGAAAAACTGCGATCTGTGTATCACTAGAGCATTGTCACTGCTCTTTGCTGGCTTGGCAAGAGCATATACTCATTAAATGCAGAATTAGCTACAGATGATTCCCACTCATGATTGAATTGAATTATTTGTTTTCAGTTGCCTGGAATAGTTGCCCACTGAGAGCCTCTACTTTCAAGACATGGTCGTTCAAGCAAAAAGTAGAGCAGAAATGCAGTGTTTGTACGGATTAGCATGAGCAGACACGCTGTCATAATACGAGCATTAGCTTCTGATAATCGTCACATAATCAAATGTTCAGTGTCATATGAGAGCAAGGGTTATTTCTGTTCTGCAATGTGTCCGCTGCATGGATCTCATCCACGACTCCACCAAGGTATTCAGTAATCCCTCGTTTATCATTACATTCAAAAAAGAACCAGTGATAGGTGAAACCCTTGAAGTAGTCAGCTTTATTTTTTTTACAGTTATTATAAAATACTGAACTATGTATACAATAAAACCAAAGACCAAAACCTGTTTTCAGGCCCAAGCACAAAAAAACAAACAAACAAAAAAAGCCTAAACATTTTCAACAAATAACTATAATAGTTTTTGGAAATAAGCGGTGTTCACACGGCAACTTTTACTCCGGTGCAGCACCTGTAGAGCGTTCACCCGTACAAAGTTACACCGGTATAGCCCCTGAAAACAGCTTAAACCGGAGCAAATTTAACCCTGCTCAAGGAGGTGGTTTAAAAACGTACTCAGGAGTGAATGCTCGTTTGTGGGGCAGCACCAATACAAAATGGTACGTGTGAACGCTACAGGGGTGGACTCGCTACGCGTGAGAAGAGTTGATTACATATGGGTAGAATGCTTTGCTTTCGTGCTCTGTTGTACTTCGGTCATCTTTCCTTTTGTAGGAGACTGGACTGTCTCTGAGTTGTTTGTGTAGTTCCTCTGTTGTGTGTTCACAATGCCCCCATAGAACTTCCTTTCCATGTGATTTCCTCTGTTGATTTTCTGTTTGGCGCATTATGTTTACGTTTTCGGGGGCGGTCATAGAACGTCTCTTGAGCAGAAGGCACGGAGACGGAGAATGAAGTGCCTGTAGTTGCTTGAGTTAAACAAATTAATAAAGTGTACGTTTTAAAAAGAACCAGCATGACAGCTCTTTGTTTTATTTCCGTCGTGTTGCACGACCGCAGAAACTGCCGTGTGAATGCAAGTGGGGCTGCACAAAGGTTATTAACGCGCCTCTCTTTAGTCAGCAGCTTTTTACATGTGAACGCTCCACAAAGTTTACACCGGTGTAAGGTATATCGCAACAAAATACGTTGGTGCAGCACCGATGCAAATGTGTGCCGTGTGAACACCCTTATACTGTACTGTAAAATAATATTGCTTGAGCGCGTCCTCAGGTGTCTTTGCCGGTGCAGAACGTTTCGTCGACATTGTGGGGTATGTATGTACAAAGACGAGGTGCGGAGGCTGTTCACGTTGGTCAGTGCCTTAGCCAATCAGGATGCAGAACACAATTCACTTAGAAAATAAGAGAAGAACACTCACTTCCGGGGTGAGAGGACGTAGGCGTGTATATTGCTGCTTCTCACTCCTGAGCTCTGCTAAATTCAGATCTTCCTTTTGATTTTCTTTTTGGGATCCTGTTTGGACTGTGGGTACTGTGATTGATGTAACTTGGATCATTAATTTATCTGATAAATCATACCCCATTGTAACTCAGTCAAGGGATAATGCCGGTAGCTTATGCTAACCAGCTGTCACCACATCGGCTTTCCTTCCTCGACATGGGGCGCAAAAACCTCCTTGCCGCCTTTGGACTACTTTGGATACTCCTGACGCTCTGCCATCAGCCAGTGGCAGGACTGCTCCACTATTCTGTCGCAGATCTTCTTCGGATCCGCCACCGGAGCTGCACCATCATCCGGACATCACTTGCCTGCCACGACGTCACTACATCCACCGCGGGTCACGCAGACACGTCGAGCACAAAAACTCGGGCTCAATCAATTCGACCTGGTCTGCTTCTTGACGCATTCACAGAAACTCTGGCTGCAACATCAACCATCATGCATTAGCCCACCTGGTTAGGTTGGCTAATGCATGATATCAACACCATCACCCGCACTGCTTATTTTCACCTCCGCAATATTAACAGACTTCGCCACTGCTATTCTTGTCCACAGTCGTGTCACACCTTGCTTAGATTACTGCAACACTCTCCTCTTCGTCCGGCCTTAAAAGTCCCTCCATAAAATCCAGCTGGTTCAAAACGCCTCTGCTCGCATCATTACAAAAACACCCTCCCGGCAGCACATCACCCCCGTCCTCCAGCAGCTCCACTGGCTCCCTGTCCAATACCGCATCAACGACAAATTGTTCCTATATACATATATGGCAATCCACAACCTGGCCCCTCCCTATCTGTCCGACCTTCTCCAGGTGCTTACCCCCACTCGCGCCCTCAGATCCTCGTCCTACCTCCGCCTGTCAGTGCCCCCTACCCGCCTCAGCATGATGGGAGCCAGAGCCTTCAGTCACGCTGCTCCTCAGCTCTGGAACAATCTACCTCCGGACCTCCAAAACTGAACACCTCTCTCCACTTTCAAGTCCCGTCTAAAAACACACCTGTTCAGGACTGCCTACATCACACAATTCTTCCATTTCCTCTGTTTTGTGATTTTCTGTCCTGTTTTTATATATTTCTTATTTATTTTTCCATTGTATTTCCTTAATTGTCTGTACGGTGTCCTTGGGTGGCATGAAAGGTGCTTTTAAATAAAATGTGTTATTATTATATTATTATTATTAAAAGCATTAAAAAAATGCACAAAAAAATCAGTGAAACAGCGAAGTCGCGGAAAGTGAACCGCGTTCGATTGAGGGATCACTGTATATGATTAAATATGCTACTCACTTTGGGTTGGACAGAAGAGTGAAGGTTTCCTGATCTGGAGGGAGTTTCAGAGTTTCTAATAGCACCACAAAGGAGGCTTAATTTGTTGCTAGTCGATTTTTAAAAAATGTTTTGGTGGCCCAAGACTTTTGTACAGTATAGGACAGGGGTCGGCAACCCAAAATGTTGAAAGAGCCATATAGGACAAAAAAACTCAAAAAACAAATAAGTCTGGAGCCGCAAAAAAAAAAGCCTACTATAAAACTTGCAAAGAAGGAAACACATACTGTATTATGTAGGAGACTTGACTGTCTCAGAATTGTTTATTCATTCCTTTGTTGTGTGTTCACAAACGCCCCGTAGAATTTATTTTGTGATTTCCTTGCATGATTTTCTGTTTTGGTGCATTAATTTCGCTTTTCTTAGTGTCATTGAAGTGATCATAAATTTCCGTTTTTCGGAGGATGTCTTTGAACGCCTCTCGCGTCGAACAAGAGGAGAGAAGGCACGGAGTCGGACATAGACGTGTCTGTGTTTGTCAAGATTGTTAAAAGCATAAATAAAGTGTATGTTTTAAAAAACCAACACCACAGCTCTCCTTTTTCCGGAGCTGCAACATGTATCCATATGAGCTATATTAGTCTACTATTAAAATGACTACGTTTACTACAATTACACGATGAGCCTTGATGATTAAATTATTTTTTTTCGTGCAGTGCATTCTGTAGAGCAGGGGTGCTCAACCTTTTTTGACCCAAGATATACTTTTCGTGCAACCAACCTACCATGATCGACCCGCGCATAAACAACACACTTATGCTGTGGAGGCATGGGACGCACTTTTGCAGTGTTTTTGACTATCGTAGCTCACGTGTACCGTTTTAAAAATGCTTTTCACGGCCCTCCAGATTCTCTTTGCCAGTACCCTCGGTGAATTGTACATGAAACACGTTTTTATTTTTATTTTTTTGCAACAGCCTCCTGCCTTGCATCCCACCCTGCTAATAGAAACATGTTTCACATGCTATGACGCAAATCTTCGTTGACAGAAACATTGAAATGTAATATGTATTCTACACATTTTTACTGCATTGGGAAACGTTAAGAATGGTTGTGGCATGTTTTTACTCCGACAGAAATCTTATTTAAAACAAAAAAACGAAATTTCACTCCCACATTTTTTATATTTTCAAACATTTTTTATAAACCTTCAGGGAGCCACTAGATCGCGCTAAAGAGCCGTATGCGGCTCTGGAGCCGCGTGTTGCCGACCCCTGGTATAGGATATACCTAAAATCTTTAAGGTCAATTGTGAAGTCAACCTGGCCAACTATCTTTTGAGTAATAGTTATGGCAACGGTTAAAAATATGTGAAGCATCCTTTTCTTTTTTTAACACAACACACCGGGGTGCATGGGTAGACCCATAGCAATGCTCTTAAGAATGAAAATGCTTTTGTTTGGCAAACTCCAGCAAGTGATGTCTTTTCCAGAATGCTGAGACCCCAGTCAGCCATTGCAATGTATTGCTGATTGACCCATTAACTGCTCTTTGCCCCTTGGTATCAAGTTATTTGGCGAAATGTGTCAGCGCATGGTGATGCATTGTTCACATTAAGGCAAACAGTTGTCTAAGTGGCCAAAGGAAAATAATAGGGCACGTAAATGGACGAGGCGGCCCGGTGGTCCACTGGTGAGCATGTCAGCCTCACAGTACAGAGGTGCAAGGTTAGATTCCGGCTCCAGCCCTTCTGTGTGGAATTTGCATGTACTCCCCGTGCCTGTGTGGGTTTTCATCCCACATTCCAAAAACATGCATGGGAGGTTGATTGAACACTCTACATTGTCGCTAGGTGTCAGTGTGTGCGTGGATGGTTGTTCGGCTCTGCATGCCCTACGATTGGCTGGCAACCGGTTCAGGTTGTCCCAGCTGGGAAAAGTTCCAACATGCCCCGCAACCCTTGTGAGGATAAAGCGGATACGAAAATAAATGGATGGATGGTAAATGGACGAGAAAATTGGAACGATACAGTTTGGTTACCGCAAAGCGAATGAATTTCATGCCGGTGTTGACGAGGATTTGCAAAAAAGCAGGTGTGATAATCAATGAACAACTTTGACAGCTGTTTCCGAAAACATTTGACTCAAAGTACTTGACGAGTACATGGATGGATTCCTCTATAAAATTATTCAAAATATATGAGTGCATGGATGGAATCCCCTGTCATGGTTTGCAACTAACAATGCTGCCGATATAATGTGCAGAGGGGCTGACAATGCAACAGAACTAACCTTGCAATTACAATTTAGGACACCAACCCACAATGACGTGTGCTCTCAGTGCAAGCGGGAATACCTGGACCAAATCCGTAATCCCATCGTGCGCAATTTACAGCGTGGCACAGTATCACATCGCAAACAACAACGCTAGACTAATAACTCCAGCCTATATAGCTGACCATTTCTTACAATCCAGATGGGTTTTGTCTCCACTCCATGTCCAGCCGTTCGGGCACAACATCCTGAGTATTTCGTTCCTATATGTAAGGTCCAACATAACATTGTGAACAGCAGTATGATTTCATGCTGAAGAAGAGCACCACAGATGCAATATTTGCCCTGAGGATGCTGATGAAGAAGTACAGGGAAGGTAGGAAGGAGCTACACTGTGTATTTGTAGATTTAGAGAAGGCTTATGACAGGGTGCCAAGAGAGGAATTGTGGTTCTGTATGAGGAAGTCAAGGGTTGCAGAGAAGTACGTTAGGTTGGTTCAGGACATGTATGAGAATAGTACAACAGTGGTGAGGTGTGTAGTAGGACGGACAGAAGACTTCAAGGTGGAGGTAGGACTGCATCAAGGATCGCCCCTGAGCCCCTTCTTGTTTGCTTTGGTGAGTTAGAGGTGGCTGAGTTAAAGATGCTGAGATTCTCCTTTGGAGTGACAAGGCTGGACAGGATCAGAAATGAGGTAATCAGAGGGACAACTCAGACAGGAAAGTTTGGAGAAAAAGTTAGAGAGGCCAGATTGAGATGGTTTGGACATGTACAGAGGAGGGAGAGTGGATACATTGGTAGGAGAATGTGTAGAGATGGAGCTACCAGGAGACAGAGAGGAAGGCCAAAGAGGAGATTCGTGGATGCTGTGAGGGAAGACATGCAGGTAGTTGGAGTCAGAGTAGAGGGAAAGATGGAAATAAATGACTCGCTGTGGCAACCTCTGAAAAGGGACAAGCCGAAAGGAAGAAGAAGAAGATGTAAGGTCCAACATACATCTTGGCAACAACCTCCTATTCCTCCAATTTTTCAAACACCTGGATTCCCTCAGATAAGTCTGAAACATCGCTTTCTGAATGGACTTATGCCTGGCTTTGTACACTTTCCATATTGAGCCCTGCTTTTGTTGTCCTTCAAGTGACGTCACACTTCTAGGTTTGTCGCTCGCCGGGGTCTCATGTCGGGAAAACGATTACTGGTACTTTGTTAAACATGCAAAATACTTTTTTTCTTTGTTTGATGTATTGTGTTTCATTATTTGTGAAATAAAAATATTTCATTTGGGATTTTCTAAAACTATTTCACCCTTCTTTAGGTCATCTTTAAATACAGTGTATGTTCATACTTTATTCATTTTATCATAACATACCAACAAATTACCACTGTCCTAATCAGGGACGTGCGGTCAGGGGAGACAGGTGAGGCAGTGCCGCACCTCTGAACGCGCATTGCATTGCGTAATCATCACAAACTGGGTTGATACATGCAACTGGCACGTCCTGCTTGCCGTACATCTGCACATCAGCAATATAACATTTGCAGATACATTTATTTGATCTGCTTTTCTTAAGTCTGGCTAATGTTTTTAAAACATTTATGTTTAATGTTTTTTGTGACATATTTAGATTTGCTGATGGGAAATAAAACCGCAGTGAAAAGGCATAGGTTGCGGCAGATCGTTCTCTGCCGCAATTAAGAGGGCATACGTGAGCAAACAGGTACGTTGCGCTCTTCTTCCGTGCAGAGGCGCCAGGCGAGTCAAGTGCGATCCTTTTTTAAATTTGCTATGTCGGACAGCCAAAATGGAAGAAAAGGATTATATATCGAAGCTTAAAAACTTCTCAAAACTTGACTTTTAGTCAAAAGTGGACGTGATTAACACAGGTAGACCAACGCCGGAGTGAAAAGGTTTGCTTCAAACTACGGGACAGCCCGGACAACTTTTCAAACGGAGTGGTAAAGAACAGTGATGTGGCTGTCCTTCGAAAACCCGTCTTTACTGTTTTCCCTGCCTTTTGTTCTCGATTTGTCTGGATATTGTGATATAAAAAGCGCAAGGATCGATTTGGCATTGAACGAACAGCGGAGGTTCAACGTTAGCATCCGCAATGCCAAGGTAAGGGAAAACCGAGAGATTGTGAAAGACCTCATTCATGCAACCTGCTTTTTCGCTAAACGGGAGTTGGCATTTCGTGGTCACGACGAGAGGGCAAGCTCTTCTAATCGTGGCGATTATGTAGAACTATCACATGCTTTTGATGAGAAAGATGAGAGGTTAGCTAGACTTTTGGACTCATCCAGTGTGCTTTCTGGCTTGTCCAATAGAATACAGAACAATATAATTGAAGCTTTCGGTGATGTGATAATAAATGATCTAAAAAGGGAGATCAATGCTGCCCCATTTGTTTCCATAGAGTTGGACGAGACTACGGATATCACAAACAAAGCACAGATCTGTTATTTTGCGCTATGTTGCCAAAAGTGAAGTGGACTGTGGTGGTGGAAGCATTTTTAGGATTTGATGATGTAAGTGATGATAGGCGAGCCCCTGCTGTAGCTGCGTATGTCTTGGAAGTGTTGGAGAAAACAGCTGTGTTAAAAAACTAGTAGCGCAAACCTATGATCCCGATCGCTGGGACAATGATACTCAAATGATGGTCACTGGATATGATCGATGGCTGTCAGAAGCATCGACATGCTTTTTAATGATGGCGTATGAGGGCATTTTCAGTGAAACTGATGCACTTTTTAGAGTGCTGCAAAACAAAGTCATGGACATTGGATATTGTTGTGCGCGAACCCACGACACCATCGGAGTTGTTGAACGCATGAGACGGGACTTTAACACACTGTATGAGCGATTTGAGCAGAAATGCAGCACACTTGGCCGAAACAACAGTGGAAGAACTCAGTCGGTCAGAGACGAGAGAAAACAAATGTTCGACAAGATTATGGTCAACATCAGTGTTCAGATGAAAGCTAGGTTTGATCATTTTGTGAGCTAGCGTTCCTCGGTTTGGTCGACTGTACAAAATTTAATGAGATGTCACAACATTTTGATGACACCAAACTGCAGAGTCTGTCAAAATCTTATAACAAAATAAATTAGCCTAAGAAAAATACAATAGAATATTGTATTTTTACCCATGGGGTCAAATTTTGGATATGAAATAACCAGTAGCCAATTGAATAAGCTACTGTTTTTGGTTGATACATTTGTAAATCTGACACTAAAGGAGTCGGTGCCTTACCAACCATGAACCTCACCGCACGCCACTGGTCCTAATCATGTCCTGAATAAATACATATGTAATTTGAAGTAGTTTCACTGTCAGCTAGAGTATCGAAGTCCAAAGTTTTGTAACATGACAACAGCACTCCATGATATGGTGGCATGAGAACACTTTGCTGGTTGAAGCATCAAGGTGTGTTAAATTTTGTGGATTTTATTTCATCAAGTGTTTGCACATAAACTCTTCTGGATCCAGATACATTTTGTTAAGTGGATCTATAGTCGACTTATAAAACCAATCGGGATCCAGATGATTTTATTTTGCGCAACCATTTGACAAAATAAAATTGAGCAAATTCAAGAAAAACATTTTTCAGTGTAGGCCCATCGCAATTAATAGATTGAGATCCACCCAGAGTAATCCGCACTTCCTTACAATGATCTAACTAAGCCCCCGATGATCACGGTAACGAAATCCGTATGCTACATTTGCATGAGACAGAAAGCTTCTCCCAAAAACAAGTGGTTTTTGGCAGAGTGCGAGAAGTGGGTGTACTCTCCCAAGTATTTATCCTTTGTGGATTTTGACACAGCAATGTCAGAGAGCATTTGTTAAAACAATCTGGGAATTCCTAAATTGAGAATAAAAGTATACAGTTTGTCTCATTTAAGAAATATTTGAACATGCGTCACACAATGAGGTGTTCTTTGTATTGTCAGATACCTGGTCGTGACGTTCTTGGATATGTTGTGCCTGTGCCATGATGCAATTCTTGAAGTCTGTCAGGCTCTCGTTGTATATCCGCTGTGCATCATCAGCATTCACAATTTCAATGTCACACAGTCGGCTGATGATGGGAGCCAGGAAGTCGTTTTCCTTCTCCTGCAACCACCGCTGTTCCTCGGCAGCCACGCGCTCCTAAGCGACACCCATACCCACACACGTGTTTGTTTTCATTTTTTGTTATTGATGAGTTCACACCTGGACAAACTAAAGTGGCCACATCTGGCATGTTTTGGCATCAGCAATCTGCATGAAGTAAAATATGTGCTGCTCTTCGAAAGATATAATGTTAGAGAAAACCTCTCTCTCTCTCTTTATATTGATCTCTCTCTCTCTCTCTCTCTCTCTCTCTCTCTCTCTCTCTCTCTCTCTCTCTCTCTTTCCCACTCTCTCTCCAGTATATATATGGAGAGAGAGAGACAGACAGAGTGACAGACAGAGAGAGAGAGAGAGAGAGAGAGAGAGAGAGAGAGAGAGAGAGAGAGAGAGAGAGAGAGAGAGAGAGAGAGAGAGAGAGAAAGATAGATTTTTTTTTATCAGAACACCCGATCATTCTCTAGAATTTTCAGTTGGTTATCCGAATACCAAAATATTCCTTAACTGTAGTCCTAATATACTGTATATAGAGGCAAGGAAACTAAGTTTATGATTCCCCGCCCACCTGGCTAGTGATACCATGGGAAGGGAGATTTACTTTGCCTTTTGGCACAAACGTGTCAGGCAATCCTGGTTAAATATACCCCCCCAAAAATTGCAAATTTGTTGTCCTGTCATTGATTACCGGTAATATGATAAGAACATGGAGCAAGTGGCAGCCATATACATCAAAGTTCACAGTCGTGCCAATCCTCCACCATAATGAGAGCAAGCATCTGAGTCATGTAATTTTCCTAAACTGTCTTAATTAACCATGAGCAATCCAACACATATAACAAATAGCCGACTAACCTCGTGCATTCGGCCATTCTTAATGTGAATGGAGACTCGTTATTGCCTAAGACACATCCAGATTTTCAGTACCGGTGACAAATACACCAAACAGCTTTCGCAGACTTTTCGCAGACAAGTATTGCAGAAATTTTGCAATACTTCTCGGATGAGAGAAGCAATCAAGAGCCCCAATAAGTATGTTCTTAAACTATTTTCACTACTTTGCATTAAAATAACACTTTCTTTACCCTGTGTGGTAAATTAAATGAATCTAAACGAGTGAGGTCACCACATGTGAGATTGTAAGGCCTCTACTAGGTTGTTTGTTTTTGTGGGATTCCATGCACTAAAGCAGATCCAAACCATTTCCTCTCGGAGATTGCATGCTTTGGCAGTGCCAGTGGTGGTCCACGGTGAGAAGTGAAGAAGAATGTCGGCCTCCTCCTGCTCCCTGCAGACCACGATGTCTCGCACCTGTGCATACACCAGCTACATTACTGCAAATCATCCTAATGCCCAGATACCATGCACAAACACTCATCTTGAGGCACACTTGATTAGATGCTTTCAAACAAGACTGCATAATTATGAAAAGATCTATTCTGGAGGAAGAAGGGAAGCAGCCTGGGCACACTCAGCTTTGTGAAGCAACAACGTCAGTCTCCTGGAAAAGCTCATGGTCATTGAAGACAGCCTTGCCACACAGCACAAGAATATAATAATTTTTTTCCCTAAAATAATTAGGATTAGTTTAAATTATTATTATTAATTATTATTATTATTTTAAGAAAAAGGGTCGAGAATAACTTCTTTGTACTGGTTGCATTGGTTTCCCCAACCGCATCACATTCACAGAGTTGCCAACTTATAGAAATTAACTTATGTAACATTTTACAGGTATTTAAATTTTGATTATATCTATATATATATATATATATATATATATATATATTAGAGCTGTCAAACGATTAAAATATTTAATCTAATTAAAAATGCAACTGTCATAATTAACTCAAATGAACAAAAAAATTAATCGTGATTACTCACACATTTTTTATTGTTTCTGAATTTCCTTTTACATTTTTTGTCCTATTTTTTTCCCCATTTTAATGTTCTCATCATCATCATCATTAAATATATAATATATTTAAAAAAAAATTATATATATATATATATATATATATATATATATATATATATATATAGTCCTGTGGTTAGCACGTTGGGTTCACAGTGCAGAGGTACCGGGTTCGATTCCGGCCTCCCTGTGTGGAGTTTGCATGTTCTCCCCGGGCCTGCGTGGGTTTTCTCCGGGTGCTCCGGTTTCCTCCCACATTCCAAAAACACGCATGGCAGGCTGATTGGACGCTCTAAATTGTCCCTATGTGTGAGTGTGGCCGTGGATGGTTGTGATTCTTTGTGTGCCCTACGATTGGCTGGCAACTGATTCAGGGTGTCCCCCGCCTGTATGCCACTGTTATGGTAACTGGGTTCTGTTCAGGGAGGTTGCTGTGTTCCTCTCTCAGGGTCACCAGCCATTGTGCACTGCTGTTATGTGCAACCTCCTTCTCCCATATGCCTTTCCAGTACCTTTCAGTTTCCAGTCTTGGTGGGTCAGCTCTGTTGTTAGGAACCTGCCACTGAGCGTACACTTTCGCAGGTTGTGTTGCGAACAGCCTGTTTATTCGTCTGGCCTCATTCTCTTTCGTGTACCGCTTTAGGCGGCTGGACAAGGCTTGGAGCCTTTGTTTGGCAGTTTCGAGTGCTTCAGTTATGGTCATCTGGATGTACCTCTCGGGTATCTGCCTTTTCATCACACCTCTCTGGGCCTCTGTCAATTGACTCACATGTTTCCGAGCCGCCTTGATCTTAGCCTCCAACCGTCTTTTCCATGGTGGGTAACGTATCTCATGGCTTCCGTGGTTGCTCTTATAGCCAAGCATCTCAAGAATCACTGATGCTGAAGCGTATATCAGCTCATTGGTTTCCGTGATCGTTATGGTAGGGATCACCCTCAGTGCTGCATTCACACTTTCCATGAGACTTTCAGGTGGTACTTCACATAGCCATTGTAATCGGTTTCGAGGTTGCCCAGCTTTCATTCCTGCCATGATCTTAGCTTTCAGGTGAGTTGCTGCCTTGCTCAGCATTTCATTCATTGGGGCTTGCCTCCCAATCACTGGTATGACCTCAATCTCAAGTTGTGACAGCAGTTGCCGTTTGTGGATGTTGGAACACTGAGTTACTAGTTGTTTCGTGGTCAACCATGACTGTGGATTTCGAAGTAACCATTCAGCCCACATTCTCTGCATGTAACCCATCTGACTAGGGTTGCTTGAGCAGTAGCATTCCAACAGAGCCATGTTATCGCATCTTGCCCATCTCCGCTCTGTTTTCATTAAGGTGCTCTGGTTCCCCAGCACCTGACGCAGACCTTGTTTGGCCGGGCGACGTCTGAGCCGGCATGTCATTCATTTTATTGTCTCTCATCATTGTATGAGGTAGGCATTAGCATGAAGGATCTTGCCCAAGGACCCACACTGGATGGTGTTATGTGGATGGTTTAATGTGTTCGAATCACGCTTGGGGCAAACCCCAAGCAGGATTCGAACCACCGTCTTACCAACTGAGCTATCCAGCCGCTATATATATATAATCCTCATCTCACCCCTCGGGTGGTGTCCGTCCCTCATTCAGCTCGGGTCCTCTACCAGAGGCCAGGAAGCTTTAGGGTTCTGCGCAGTATCCTTGCTGTTCCCAGCACTGCACATTTCTGGACTGAGATGTCCGATGTTGTTCCCGGGATCTGTTGCAACCACTCATCTAGTTTGGGGGTCACTGCCCCGAGTGCTCCGACCACCACAGGCACGACTGTCACCTTTACCTTCCAGGCTCTCTCCAGCTCCTCTCTGAGCCCTTGGTATTTCTCGAGTTTCTCGTGTTCCTTCTTCCTGATGTTTTCATCACTTGGGACCGCTACATCCACTACAACGGCTTTCCTCTGTCCTTTATCTATGATCACGATATCTGGTTGGTTCGCCATTACCATCTTGTCAGTCTGGATCTGGAAGTCCCACAGGATCTTCGCTCTGTCATACTCCACCACCTTCGTAGGTGTTTCCCATTTTGACCTTGGGGTTTCCAGTCCATACTCCGCACAGATGTTTCGGTAGACTATGCCAGCCACCTGGTTATGGCGTTCCATGTCGGCTTTCCCTGCCAGCATCTTACACCCTGCAGTTATGTGTTGGATCTTCTCAGGTGCCTCTTTGCACAACTTACACCTTGGGTCTTGTCTGGTGTGGTATATCTGGGCCTCGATGGCTCTGGTGCTCAAGGCCTGCTCCTGAGCAGCCAGCATGAGTGCCTCTGTGCTGTCCTTCAGGCCAGCCCTCTCTAGCCACTGATGGGACTTCTTGAGATAAGCCACTTCAGTTATGGTCCGGTGGTACATCCCGTGTAGGGGCTTGTCCTCCCATGATGGTCCCTCTTCCAGCGCCTCATCTACTGTTCCCCATTGTCTGAGACATTCTCTGAGTACGTCATCTGTTGGAGCCTTCTCCTTGATGTATTCATGGAGCTTGGATGTTTCATCCTGGACAGTGGCCCTCACACTCACTAGTCCCTGGCCTCCTTCCTTTCGGCTTGCGTACAGTCTCAGGGTGCTGGATTTGGGATGGAACCCTCCATGCATGGTTAGGAGCTTTTCGGGTCTTAACGTCCGTGGTCTGAATCTCTTATTCTGAATCTCTCAAAGCGGAGATGGGCGAATATATATATATATATATATATATATAATTAATGCTTCAAAGAATAAATCACTCCAAATTATTAACTGAGCAGTGGCATGTCAATTCTGGACATGCCACACAAATGCAAGACCACTCCATGTGTCCTTATGGTCATTTGAATGAAAAGACGTTTTCAAGGGCCAAACTGAAAGCAAAATGATTCCAAATATCCTCATCATAGCTGCACTTCAACAAGCCGTTTTCCAACAAGTACAATCGGACACAGCGCAGTGTCAGAGCATTTGTGATCCATTAATCCATTGTCTGAACTACTTCCGGGTCGCTGCGCTGTGGTCGACCAGTCTACGTCCGGAGCGGTTTTTCTTACTTTTCTTGCTTTTTCCCCACATTTTTCACCTCCACTCTCTGCTTTTTCCTAGCTCCACAGGCCCGAGTTACCCCAGCGCGACTGTTCGAGCTATTAATTCCGCATTTTCCCTATTCGATTATCTTATTTCATTCATTAGTTAGCCCCGGTGCTAATAGCAAGCTAGTGCTACTGCTAGCGCCTCCAGCTCGCACGGTGCTAATGGCGAGCGCTCCAAGCCAGTGTTAACGACAACAACACTGCACCTCCACACATCATGAGTGATTTCAACCACTGCAACCCAGAGAAATCCCTCAAAGGCTTCAACCAATACATCACATGCACCACCCGCCAGGGGAAGACACTGGACAAATGCTCCGGCTCCATCCCTGATGCATACAAGCCCCCCCCAGCCCCGGCTCTGCTGATCACCACACTATCTTGCTCCTTCCTGCCTACAGCCCGGCCATGAGGAGAGTTGAGAAGGTAACCAAAACATCAAAAAGTGGATCAGGAGAGCATCACCGCCCGCCAGGGGTGCCGAGAGTCCACGGATTGGTGCAACCTTCTCTCCCTCTCCGACGACATCAATGTCCAGGTGGATGTAGTCTCCTCTACATCCGCTTCTGTGAGGAAACCATCATCCCCTCCAAGACTGTCACCATCTTCCCCAACAACAAACCCTGGATCACCAAGGAGCCAAAGGACATCATCAACCGGAAGAAGTGCATCTTCTTCTCGGGCACAGAGATGGAGAAAAAGATCAACAGGGAGGTCTCAACAGGCGAGAGCTGTTCTCGCTGTATCAGCTGGCCAAAATACAACCTCTCCTCTCTCATGAACACTTTGAGACAGTAATTCATGCCTTTGTCACATCCCGGCTCGATTACTGCAATGTCCTTTACTTTGTAGTCAGCCAGTCCTCCATTAAGTGCCTTCAGCTGGTCCAGAATGCCGCTGCTCGCCTCTTGACTGGTACTCGTAAAAGGGAGCACATAACTCAGACTCTGGCATCCCTTCACTGGCTCCACATACATTTTAGAGTAATTTTCAAGATCCTCTTATTAGTTTTCAAATCTCTAAATGACCTTGCGCCACCTTACCTCTCTGAGCTCATCCGCCCCAACACACCTGCCCGGCGCCTCAGGTCTGCGGTCCAAACATTATTAGAAGTACCAAGAACTAAACTGAGGATCAGAGTGGATCAAGCCTTTTCTGTTGCTGGTCCTTCTCTCTGGAATGACCTCCCACTGAACATTCGGCAAGCCTCCTCATTGCCCATCTTCAAAACCCTCCTCAAAACTCACTTGTATTCTTTGGCATTCGACTCAGCATGACTTAGATTTTTTCTTGGTTTTACTGTTCGGTGCTTTCTACCGTCTTTATTACCGATTTGTTTTTCTGCTTATTGTATATGTTAAATTGCTCCATGTACAGCACTTTGTATGCAGCGATGGCTGTTTGAAAGTGCTCTATAAATACAGTTGAGTTGAATTGAGTTGAGTTGAGGTCAAGAGAGCCATCAAGATTGCCAAGCTGCATTACGAGTGCAAGGTGGAGGAGAAACTAAATGCCGTTAACCTCCGTGCAGCCTGGCAGGGCCTGAAGAAAATGGCAGCTGTGAACACCACCACCGCCCCTATCCTCATCCCTGGGAGCAGCCCAGCCTCCCTCGCCAACGACTTCAACTCTTTCTACAGAGTTGTTGTCGAGACTGATAACTCCACGCAACTCATCAACATCAGGTCCCACCTCCGGCCTGGCAACTCTTCAATCACATTCCACACAGAGGACATGTGAGGGCCCTCAAGAGGACCAAGATCAACAGTGCACCAGCAGCCAACAACGTCAGTGGCCGGGTCCTCAAGCACTGCGCTGACCAGCTCGGGTGCGTTTTCCAGCTCTTATTCCAGTCCTCCATGAACACCGCCACCGTCCCGAAACTGTGGAAGCACTCCACCATCCCCCCCATTCCCAAGAAGAATAACCCCAAGACCCTGAACAACCTCCGCCTTGTGGCCCTCACCTCCCACATGATGAAAGCCATGGAGAGGATCGTCAAACAGCACATCCTCCCAAAGACCAGCTCACGCCTTGACCCCCTCCAATTTGCATACCAGGCAGGCAGAGGTGTCAATGATGCCAAAGCCTTCATCATCGACACCATCCAAAAACATTTGTATGTACGGATTGGCAGAGCACGGCTCTGGTCACTTTTTTTTTTTTAAAAGGAGGATGTTTCAACCACAAGTGGATCACACTTGAGCCTCTGTGATGAGGTCAATTCAGGGGTTTGGGAGAGGAGTATCTATTGGGATGTCGGACCTCAGATTCAGGGGGAGCAGTGTGGTTTTTCATCCTGGCCGTGTAAGAATGTACGAGGTCTACACAATGGCAGGATCTTAGATGGTGTACAAGACTGTACCCAATCAGTCTCCATGTGATTTGTGGACTTCAAGAGGGGTTGTCCTTCGTGAGGATTCGGTGTGGTATGCTCTGGGACAATGGGGTACCTTTGGGGGAGCTACAGAAAGATGGTGTACTCAAACACAGAGTACAGGTTTTTCAGTGCAGTGTCAGAGTTTGGTCCACATTTGTGACAGGAAGTCAGATTTCTTTCTGGTGAAGTTTGCACTGTGCTGAGACTTCCCTCTTAGCTTCATCAAGATGTGACCTTCAACACGCTGTAACAGTTTGCAGCCGAGTGTCAAACAGTTAAGGTGAAAATCAGCACCTCTAAATTTGAGACCATGTTTCTCAGTCCAAAAGAGTCTCTGAGTAAGGAATGACATCTTGCCCCCAGTGAAGGAGTTCAAGTATCTTGGGGTCCTGTTCATGAATGAGGAGGAATGGCACATACGATTGACAAATGAATTGTAAATAACCCTCAACGGGTTCTTCACAGAAAAAAAAGCCAGGAAATAAATTGCACCATTAATGAAATAAATAATAATCAACATTGCTCTGATGAAGTTTATGTATGACACCACAACGTTGATGACAGAATCCCAAGTCAATACTTTGCAGCACAGTACGTGCTTGCTTGTGTATTTGGCAGTGAATTTGAAACCCCGTTCTTCCATCTCCCAGTTCACGCGTCCTATTAGAGTCCCGAGACACGCACACCATATTCGGAGCCCCGTCAGTTGTGTTGCTGTCCAGCTTTTACCAGTCTAACTCTTTCATAGTTTGGTGCAATTTGCCGAAAATATCCTCCCCCGTCGTCGTCCCTTTGAGACTTTGGAGGGCTGCCAGCTCATCGCACATCTCAAAGTTCGCGCTAACCCCACAAATAAAAATCAGCAGTTGCGCTCTGTCCTGCACGTTCGTGATCTTAGCCAGTGCTAATGAAAATAATTCTTTAGTCTTCTGCTGCAGCTAGTCATATACATTACCGCGATTTCTTCGATATGTCTGGTGATTGTACTCGCTGATAGACTCGCGCTATTGAAGACGTCTTTCTTCTCCAGGACCTCCTCCACGACAGCACTCATGCATTTCTTGACAAACTCTCCATCAGTAAAAGGTTTACCGATGCTTGCTATCAGTTGAGCAATACCAAAGCTACCTCGAACAGATGACTGACTGGTCCAGCTGAGCTTGGCATACAAGTGCATTTTGCTGAGCTAACAGTTTTGACCGTTTGCTCGCATTTGTCCTTGCAAGCTCTCGTATTTGTCGTTGTGACGGGATTCATAGTGTCTCCGCAGATTGTATTCTTTGAATACCGCCTCTTGACAGATGAGACAGAAAGCCTTTTCTTTGCGGTGAACAAAAAAATAATCGTTTGTCCACTTTGGGTTAAATACCCGGCATTCTGCATCTATTTGTTACAAAATGACCCCGGCTTGCCATCACAGAAGCAAAAGGTTATGCGGCCCTCACAGGAAAAAGTTTGGGGGCCACTGGCGTAGGCCCTGGCCAACGTGTACTGCTACTACCGCCAACCCTCCCATCCATCTATCCAACCAGCCATTTCCTAATCTGCTTATCCTCATAAGGGTCATGGGCATGTTGGAGCCTATCCCAGCCTTTATCGGGCAGTGGCCGAGGGGACACCCTGAACTGGTTGCCAGCCAAAATGGAGAGCACACAGACAAACAGACATTTGCGCTCACAATTACATTTAGGGACGATTTAGAGTACTTCATTAACCTGTCATGCATGTTTGTGAAATGTTGGAAGAAAACGGAGTACCTAGACAAAACCCCCGCAGGCACGGGTAGAACATGCAAACTCCACACAGGAACCCCGGAGGCGGAATCGAACCCGGAGGCAGACGTTCTAAGCCAGGGGTGGCCAACCAATCAGAGACTAAGAGCCAATTTTTTACCGTGTTACTCGAAAGAGCCACACACACACACACACACACACACACATACACACACATACACGAAGGTCATGTCACAAGGTCATGTGATGATGATGGAGAACATGAAGAAATGTTGAAGACAAATAAAGTGCTCTCACCTCTTTCTTGGAGCTCTTGATCTGGAGAGCCACGCCCTTCTCAGCTTTGACAAGGTCTGAGAGAAGGTCGTAGAGAGCCAGTGTGTTGAGGGGCTTCTGGGCAGGATCCACCTAAATACACAAAAACAATATCACCGTGCTACACTTCTACGTGCCGACTGACAAACACACAAGGTTGGGCAAGCGTACGTGGAAGCCGGAAACCATGTCAGCCCTGAAGTCCTCGGCCTTGTGTTGCTGGTCCTTTGACTCTCGCGGCTTGATGAAGGTCCTCCTGCACGGCACGAAGCGCTGCTCCTCCAGATGGTATTTCACTTCTATCCTTCTTTGCAAAGCCACAAACACTCGCTCAGCAACATCGTCATTCGCATCCTTATTTGGATTTCTGTGGAAACGCTCCAACACTTGCTGTACACACACACACACACACACACACACACACACACACACACATACACACACACACGCACACACACACACACACACACACACACACACAAACACACACACTGTCCATTTCTTGAACACAGTTACAGTGAACCCTCGCTATTTTGCAGTTCGTTTATCGCATCTTCAGTGGATCGCGAATTTTTTCAAACATATTCATAATAAAAAAGGAACAAAAATTAAAAATCATATACAGTACATGGAATACAGTACTGTATATGTTGCTCTATGTGACTTGCTGTTGTTTTGCTGACTTTCACAGCTTCTCGCTGTGAAAGTTGTGCGGACGCAATATTTATTTATTTATTTATTTATTTATTTATTTAATGATATTTAATGAATCTTGAAACCAATAGCGAACACACAGAGGCTAAGTGCAGTTAAGAATGTATCGGACAGTAAAACTAATGAGAGACACGACATGTGATCAGCCCGAAAGAAATACATTTTCTTGTCACAGTCACTTTTTAAGGGCGGCCCGGGCCGGTGGGTGGCTGGTTAGCACATCGGCCAAACAGTGCAGAGGCGCAGGGTTTGATTCCGCCTCCGGGCTTCCTGTGTGGAGTTTGCATGTTCTCCCTGTGCCTGCGTGGGTTTTGTCCGATTTTCTCCCACATTCCAAAAACATGCATGGCATATTAATGGAACACTCTAAATCAGAGGTTCCCAACGTTTTTTGCCCCACAGACCTGTTTCATGTCAGACAATATTTTCAGGGACCGGCCTTCAAATGATCCGATCAGCAAGCTCTGCGGAAGCCTGACATTGGACCTGTTCATTTGAATCAGGTGTGTTGTTGCAACACACCTGAGACTTGAGACTTGGAAAACATACAGGACAGCGGCCCTCCAGGACCTAAGTTTGACACTCCTGCACAGTGTGTCACTCTTGATGCAGGTGAATGTGCGCTTCTCGGTCACGTGATAGGAAATGAAACCCAGGAGCCAGCAAAATGAATAAAAAACAAACGTCTTTGATAATTTTTTTTCGGGAAGGGGAAAAGGCCCAGCCAGGAGACAGGAGAGGAACCTCCCACTTTCAAGAAAGAGAAGGCATTTCATAGACAGTATCAGGAGTCCTATTTCAAATATGTCTTTATCTCAACAGGAAATTCACATGCACCAAGCCTACTCTGCATAAAAAGCGGCGATGGTGAGTCGTATTTTTAATGCACTTTTTAATTGTGTCGTATCTAATTTTGAAGGCACTTTTAAATGTTACCATAACGACCAGAGAATGTTGCGGCCAGATAGGACGTTCGTCGTGTCATGATTTGTGTTTATTATTATTTTTCGAAAATACCACACTTTTTATACAGGTCATATCATATTTTATTGTTGTATCTATCCGGTCTTAAATCAGGTGTGTTGCAACAGGGAGACTTGTAAAACATTCAGGACAGCAGCCCTCCAGGACTTTACTGTAGATTGATATAACAGGAAAATCCGGTAATTTTTCGAAATTTCCTGATCTATCGAAAAATTTCCTGATCTATCGAAAAATTCAACCGACGGGAGCAGCTTTATTGGAAGTGAAGAAACTGCCGGTCTTTTGGATGGCACGGCACAGATGTCCACAACTTGGACTCAAGCGGTGATTGAGCTAAACCGCAGAATGGAGAACAACTTGGAGAAATTGGGATCCACGCTCAAGAAAAAGAAATCGCATATTTGGCTGATCTGCGCCATTGGAAAGACACAGACCACGGACTCTAGGCTGTCTGGAATTGTAGGCAGTCCTTACCAAAACATCTGCTATCTCGACTTTTCCCCTGGATGAATGCACGCATCGAAGCTAGCGCCCTACCATCACCCCCTCTTTCTCGGCCATAGACTGATAAGCCAGGACTGGACACGCACATACAACCAGACAATCACACGCGCATACACACCCTTGTCATCACCGCCTTCATCGTTCCTAGTTTTTTCCCTGCGACGTGATCTGATCTGCTGAGCACTGAATGGACTGGCAGCTTGCCAGTCAGGCCGCGTCACGCTCCCCCCCATCCATCCTCATTACATGTTATGTCTTGTGACTTGTAACTGTCATATGCTTTTGACGTGCTGGGTCTTTTTTTCCCCTAGACTTAAATTATCCTCAATAAAGGATATTTCAAGCATGCCCCCCCCCCTCTCCTTCCCTCGTATTTACTTTCTCAACTACGATCTCGGGGTTCTGTACATACGGCGAGGACCGACAGGCCCTTTGCAACCCATATTTGTCATTGTTTTTCATGTTTCTTGTGCAGAGCGTGCCTGTTAAGTCCAAATCACCCCATGGGCATAAATAAAGTTTTCTGAATCTGAATCTGAAAATAAAACATCTTTCTGATTCCAAAATAAATAAAACAGAAGGTATGTAAGTTATTTACCGGTATTCTTTCTGTGCGGCCTGGACAGTTCTCAGAGACAGTGCTCTAAATTGTCCCGAGGTGCGAGTGTGATCGCAGAACGTTGTTCGTCTCTGTGTGCCCTGCGATTGGCGAGCCACCGGTTTAGGGTGTCTCCCGCCGACTGCCCGAGAGACAGCTAGTATAGGTTCCAGCACACCCGCGACCTTTGTGAGGATAAGCGGATTTGAAATTAGATGAGTGGATGGATGGATGCCACTTTTAAATCGAGAATTGTGTCCATATTACAATATTATGGTTGTATGTCACATTGGCGATTGATTCGCTGAGTGTTATGCTGCCTCAGATCACTTCACTCACGTCATCTGAACAAAACAACACATTTATTCAGACTGTTTGTATTTTGCTGGCAGTGTTGGGCTCAAGAAATGAGCTCCTCGCTGCCCGCATTCAGCAAAAAATGAATCTTCACTGATGTGTCCCAGCAGAGGGTGTTCCATATAAGGAGTATCAAATGACACCCCAAAATAAATTAAAAAATAACTTTCCAGCGATAGAAATGGTCCGAATGATAGCTTTGTACCCTGCATCACAATCGTTCTAAAGGGAAAGTGATAAGACAGAGACAATTCTTTACCTATCATGCACCATGTGACGCGAATATCTATATATTCGATCCTCTTCAAACTTGTGTGTGTTTCATCTAAACATGTTCAAGATGAAAAGTTACTGAAAGCTTTTTGTTTGGTTGCACTCTGCCATTAGAAAGTCACCGTTTTCAAAGAAAAGTAATGCTAATTTTTTTTTAGTTTTAAACCTGGGCCCATACTCATGAAACTTCACATCACAACACACATCAGGCCTGGCAAAAGCTTTTGGATTTTATTCGTCTTATGTGCCAGTAGCCCAACATGCAAGAATCCCAACGCGGCCAGGCTTGCAACGGCCCTCTGTCTTTGCTTGCAGCTCTCGTTTATTGTTTTTCATTCATTTTTCTGAACCACTTCATCCTCACTAGGGTTGTGGGGGGTGCTGGAGCCTACCCCAGTGGTCTTCGGACAGTAGGTGGGGGACACCCTGAATTGGTTGCCAGCCAATCACAGGGCACACAGAGACAAACAACCATCCGCGCTCACACTCACACTCACACCCACACCCACGCCCAGGGACAATTTAGAGCAGGAAGTCAAATGGACGGAGAACCAAATAAAAAATTTTGCTCCAAGCCAAAGGCCGGACTGATTGAATGTTCATTGAAACATTTAAATGACCTCATATAGTTTAGTGAACCAAATTGAACCTACTGAACACCTAACAAATATATTTCAAGATGATCAGATAAATAAAGCAACATTTTCTGATGGCTCTGTCAGTCATCTTTAATTTTCAAAAGGCACCAAAGATACATTTCCTTTATATAAAAATCCCCGTAAAATGAACATTAAATAAAAGAAGCCCGTGTTATTCAAGGCACCACCAATAGCCCATATTTTTTCTTTTTGCAAAAGTGGGCTAAATTTACTTGAAAGGGGAAAAAAATTAATAGCCATCATCCATCCATCCATCCATCATCTACCGCTTATCCGGGGCCGGGTCGCGGGGGCAACAGCTTTAGCAGGGAAGCCCAGACTTCCCTCTCCCTAGCTACTTCTTCCAGCTCTCCCCGGGGGATCCCGAGTCGTTCCCAGGCAAGCTGGGTGACATAGTCTCTCCAGCGTGTCCTGGGTCTTCCTCGGGGTCTCCTCCCGGTGGGACATGACCGGAACACCTCACCGGGGAGGCGCTCAGGAGGCATCCGAATCAGATGCCCAAGCCACCTCATCTGGCTCCTCTCGATGTGGAGGAGAAGCGGCTCGACTCTGAGCCCCTCCCGGATGACTGAGCTTCTCACCTTATCTCTAAGGGAGAGCCCAGACACCCTGCGGAGAAAACTCATTTCAGCCGCTTGTATCCGGGATCTCGTTCTTTCGGTCATGACCCATAGCTCGTGACCATAGGTGAGGGTTGGGACGTAGATCGACCGGTAAATTGAGAGCTTCGCCCTTTGGCTCAGCTCCTTCTTCACCACGACAGACCGATACAACGTCCGCATCACAGCAGACGCTGCACCGATCCGCCTGTCGATCTCCCGCTCCCTCCTACCCCCACTCGTGAACAAGACCCCAAGATACTTGAACTCCTCCACTTGGGGTAAGATCTCCTCCCCGACCCGGAGGGGGCACTCCACCCTTTTCCGACTGAGGACCATGGTTTCAGATTTGGAGGTGCTGATTTTCATCCCAACCGCTTCACACTCGGCTGCGAAACGCTCCAGTGAGATTTGGAGAGCCCCGTTTGAAGGAGCCAACAGCACCACATCATCTGCAAAAAGCAGCGATGTAATACTGAGGCCCCCAAAACAGACCCCCTCAACGCTTCGGCTGCGCCTAGAAATTCTGTCCATAAAGGTTATGAACAGAATCGGCGACAAAGGGCAGCCTTGGCGGAGTCCTACCCCCACTGGAAACGATTCCGACTTACTGCCGGCAATGCGAACCAAACTCTGACATCGGTGGTATAGTGACCGAACAGCCCGTATCAGGGGGTTCGGTACCCCATACCCGCGAAGCACCCCCCACAGAACTCCCCGAGGGACACGGTCAAACGCCTTCTCCAAGTCCACAAAACACATGTAGACTGGTTGGGCGAATTCCCACATACCCTCAAGGACCCCGTTAAGGGTGTAGAGCTGGTCCACTGTTCCACGGCCGGGACGAAAACCACACTGCTCCTCCTCAATCTGAGGCTCGACTTCCTGACGGACCCTCCTCTCCAGCACCCCTGAATAGACCTTACCAGGGAGGCTGAGGAGTGTGATCCCTCTGTAGTTGGAACACACCCTCCGGTCCCCCTTTTTAAAAAGAGGGACGACCACCCCGGTCTGCCAATCCAGAGGCACTCTCCCTGTTGACCACGCGATGTTGCAGAGGCGTGTCAACCAGGACAGCCCCACAACATCCAGAGCCTTGAGGAACTCCGGGCGGATCTCATCCACCCCTGGGGCCTTGCCACCGAGGAGCTTTTTAACCACATCGGTGACTTCAACCACAGAGATAGGAGAGCCCACCTCAGAGTCCCCAGGCTCTGCTTCCTCCAAGGAAGGCGTGTTGGTGGAGTTGAGGAGGTCTTCGAAGTACTCTGCCCACCGGTTCACAACGTCCCGAGTCGAAGTCAGCAGCGCCCCATCCCCACTGTACTCAGTGTTAGTGGTGCACTGCTTCCCCCTCCTGAGACGTCGGATGGTGGACCAGAATTTCCTCGAAGCCGTCCGGAAGTCGGCTTCCATGGCCTCACCGAACTCCTCCCACGCTCGGGTTTTTGCCTCGGCGACCACCGAAGCCGCGGTCCGCTTGGCCAGTCGATACCCGTCAGCTGCCTCTGGGGTCCCACAAGCCATAAAGGCTCGATAGGACTCTTCAGGACTTCTTCAGCTTGACGGCATCCCTTACTGCTGGTGTCCACCAGCGAGTACGGGGATTGTCGCCACGACAGGCACCAACCACCTTACGGCCACAACTCAGATTGGCCGCCTCAACAATAGAGGCACGGAACAGGGTCCACTCTGGCTCAATGTCCCCCGCCTCCCCCGGAACATGGGAAAAGCTCTGTCGGAGGTGGGAGTTGAAACTCCTTCTGACAGGGGATTCCGCCAGACGCTCCCAACAAACCCTCACTATACGTTTGGGTCTGCCAGTATAGTGATGATAATAGCCATCATCACTCAAATAAAATACTTTAAAAATATAATTGGATTGAAATACAATAATATAAAGTGCAGAAATCTATTAACCAAAACAACACTTTCTTCAAGGAGAAGTAACTTGCAGTGAAAAAAAAAAGTAAAAGTTTACTTTTTTAATTTTTAAACTTAAACTGAGCAAACAGTGATTGCTCAGTTTTTGGGGTGATTGCACAGTAATGTTCCCTTCTTTTGGGCTGAGGCTGATATTTGGTGGTGTCTCATCTTTTCTACAAGTTCATCAATATTTGGGGTCAGGCTCCGAGCTGAGGAAATCCTGAAAATTGAGTGAAGGTGTTCAGCAGTAAGTCGACTTCTGTGTGATGTGTTTTTATAGAGCTGTCAAACGATTAAAATATTAAATATAATTAAAAATGCAACTGTCATAATTAACTCAAATGAACTAAAAAAATAATCGTGATTACTCACACATTTTTTTATTTTTTCAGAATTTCCCTTTACAATTTTTGTCCTATTTTCCCCCCATTTTAATTCGCTCATCAACTTGGAATCATGAATCAGTTTTCTATGTGCCAAATGCAAATATTTACTGAAATAACAATTTCTATAAATACAAACAATGAACATTTTTCACTTGGAGCAGTTGTTCACACATAATCTCTCACAGAATATTACTGTCCATCAACAACAGTGAAAACAATATTTTGTCATACAACAGCTGCTTTAACAGCTTTTTTTATAAAATCAAAACAGAGCAATATAACATTATAAAGTGCACATCTAAGATAAACTAGTACTCACCCTATAGTGGATTTAAACCATGGTTGCATACTTCGTTTTTCTCAAGTTTGCTTTGAACACAGCAGTCTGTTTCTGTATGTTTGTTGGAGAATAACGAGACCCCGGACACCAGTGTTCATTATGTGCCGCTGTCAAGTCAAGTCAAGTCAACAGTATTTATAGAGCACTTTCAAACAGCCATCGCTGCATACAAAGTGCTGTACATGGAGCGATTTAACATACACAATAAACAGTAAGACGAATCGGCAATAAAGGCGGTAGAAAGCACCAAGCAGTAAAATCAAGAACAAATCTAAGTCATGCTGAGTCGAACGCCAAAGAATACAAGTGAGTTTTGAGGAGGGCTTTAAAGATGGGCAGCGAGGAGGCTTGCCGAATGTTCAGTGGGAGGTCATTCCAGAGAGAGGGACCAGCAACAGAAAAGGCTCGATTCCCTCTAAACCTCAGTTTAGTTCTTGGTACTTCTAACAAAGACTGGTCCACAGACCTGAGGCGCCGGGCAGGTGTGTAGGGGCGGATGAGCTCAGAGAGGTAAGGTGACGCGAGATTATTCAGAGATTTGAAAACAAAGAGGAGGATCTTGAAAATAACTCTAAAATGAATGGGGAGCCAGTGAAGGGATGCCAGAGTCGGAGTTATGTGCTCCCTTTTACGAGTACCAGTCAAGAGGCGAGCAGCGGCATTCTGGACCAGCTGAAGCCGCTTAATGGAGGACTGGATGACTCCAAAGTACAGGGCACTGCAGTAATCGAGCCGGGATGTGACAAAGGCATGAATTACTGTCTCAAAGTGTTCATGTGAGAGGAGAGGTTTTATTTTGGCCAGCTGTCTAAGGTGAAAGAAGCTATATTTAACAAAGGCACCAATTTGCCGATCGAGTTTGAAATCACTGTGCAGTTTAAGGCCCAAGTTTGAGAGCGTTGATTTCAGATAAGGAGACAGGGGGCCCAAGTCTACAGGATGGAATATACAAGGGCCACTGGGACCAAACAATATCACTTCTGTCTTCTTTTCGTTGAATTTCAAGAAATTTTGTGCCATCCAGGTTTTGATTTCAATATTCAAAACTGTATTCAAAATTGTCAGTCGTACAAACAAGCGCAAGCACTTCCCCCGTGCTCCTGGGGCAAACTATTCTGAAAGAGGGGGGATTTCACTCCCCCTAACACAGTCAGGCTATGTTGATTGTGTTGGTCCTTCTTGCGCAGAAGTCTCTCTACGGTTTTTTGTGTAGACCTCATTTCGGATGACTACACTTGGTTCGATGACAACACGTTTGATTTTCGCTAGGTCGCTACCACAGCAGCACACTGTCACTGTCAGACGAACACAGAGAAGCTCCACCCGCTCTATTTATATGGACACGGAACGCCGTAACCTTCCACACAAAATAGTTCCAAACAAGTAACAATCGCGTCAGTGGCATACGTCGTATACCTGTATGATACACACAGAGAGAAGAACGGGTAACTTTGGTCTTGTCAGTGGAGCAATCTGGCAACTTTTTAAAAGTAAACTTTCCAATCATAAACTCTTTAAGTATCCATTTTAGGTGTCTCACGCTGCCGTGGCTGGCAAAACAGACATGGGCGTGGACTTCTGCAGCGTGCTTGTTGTTTTGTTTCTGGTGTATTTATAGCGCAACGTAACATCCGCTTGTGACGTGTGCCGCGTTAATCTCGCGAGAAAAAAAAATAATCCCGTTAAAATTCATTTAAATTAATGCCAATAAAAACGGGCTAAACTGACAGCTCTAGTTTTTTAGCTTCATCAAAGAAAATAGTTGTTCGCCCTTCCAGCAGCCTGGATGCGTGGCTGGGCCATTGTGTCGGGGATGAAACGGGCAAACTGCCCAGCACCCACTGCCGTATATTTTTCATGCACTGTAGTTGTGTCATGCATAGGATGTAAAGCCAAAAACTCCTCTGTCACGCTTAGGCTGCAGTCCACTGCGCGGATGATAATTGACAACTTGGCAAGGTCACAAACGTCAGTGCTCTCATTCACAACCAAGGAATATGCGATTACCGGTACATCTTTTCCCCTTTTCACAAGCTGCTGTTTGATGAATGGCCAACTCCTCTACTCGCTCGGCAATGGTGTTTCTGCTCATGCTCATGTTTACAAAGAGTTGCTTTTTTCTGGGCAAACTTCGTCACAAACTTCCAAGCATTGAGTTTTTGATTAAATCCCCCTCTGTAAATGGCCAGGCTAATTAGGCGATCTCTTTTGCCAAAATAAAACTGGCCTTGACAGCAGGCTGGCTTTGTGATTTGGCTTTTTTGAACAGAGCCTTTTGAGATTTGATGTTTTGCTTTAATTCCTCAACCTTTTGTAGCCTTTGTTCCATGTCCATATTCTTGGCTTTGTCCATGTGTTTCGTTTCATGATGTCATCTCAGATTCTACTCTTTAATAAGGCCACACTTTTTCAACTCAACTCAACTATATTTATAGAGCACTTTCAAACAGCCATCGCTGCATACAAAGTGCTGTACATGGAGCAATTTAACATATACAACAAACAGTAAAGGTCATTCCAGAGAGAGGGACCAGCAATAGAAAAGACTTGATCCCCTCAGAGCCTCAGTTTAGTTCTTGGTACTTCTAATAATGTCTGGTCCGCAGACCTGAGGCGCCGGTGCAGGTGTGTAGGGGCGGATGAGCTCAGAGAGGTAAGGTGGCGCGAGGTCATTTAGAGATTTGAAAACAAATAAGAAGATCTTGAAAATGACTCTAAAATGAATGGGTAGCCAGTGAAGGGATGCCAGAGTAGGAGTTACGTGCTCCCTCTTACGAGTACCAGTTCAAGAGGCGAGCAGCGGCATTCTGGACCAGCTGGAGACGCTTAATGGAGGACTGGCTGACTCCAAAGTAAAGGGCATTGCAGTAATCGAGCCTTTCTCCGAACAGAAGACACACAGGTTTTCCAGCTACCTCTGTGAATATATACTCCGACTCCCACCCTGTTTGAAAACCCGGGTTCTCGGTGTCCACCTTCTCTTTTGCCATTTTTGATGGCTATCTGAAAGTTAACTTTACTGTTACGCAAACGACTGCTACACCAATATTGAACCGAAGCGGCCGACTGCTTGGTGCGTCACTGTTGCATTGTGGGAAATGTAATACTGGGGCGTGTAAAAGATCTGCAGGCTAACAATAAATCAACATCAGCCCAGGGGGCGTAGAAGACCTTCTTGGCCACTTCCGGCCCGATGGCCTTGACTTTGACATTTGTGATTTAGAGTGTTCAATCAGCCTGCCATGCATGTTTTTGGAATGTGGGAAGAAACAGGGGGAACCGGGGAGAAAAGCCACGCAGGCCTGGATCTCTGCACTGCGAGGTCGATGCACTAACCACTGGACCACCAGGACGCCTTATTATTATCATTATTATTATTATTATTATTATCGTTAACTTCCAAACCAGTCAACCGACTCACCAAGTAACTGACTCACTGACAAACTTACTACAGTGGAAGTTCAATATACACTATGACTGTATCGTGTATGTCATTAGAAGTGGGTTACCAGGAGAGGTCTCTCTTCTGGCTCTGAGCCGGTGCTTTCCTCTGGCAACTGGATGTCGCTATCGAAGATGACTTGTCTGTAGTAGAGGAAGTCCTCACGACCTTTGAAGTTCTCCGTCATTTCCACCGGTGTGTCCACGCGCCGCACGAGTCCGTCCACACGAGCGCCACTGAATTCCATTTCGTGCTCAACGCCATCTGTTTGAGTGGATGTGAATCTGTGAACTGAAAACAAAGTTAGTGGTGTGTTACAACTTATGTCAATTGGAAGTGGAGTTGTACACAAAATGAAAAGGACAATGAATTGTAGAGAAAGAAGAGAGGCAGATTGGGCGGAAGAGAGAGACTTTTTATGCTCAAGTCTTTTTCCCCTTTTAAACTAATTACTAGGTTTAGGCATCATTTAAAATTTAATGATTCCAGTTCCGCTGCAATTGGCTGGCAACCGGTTAAGGGTGTCCCCCGCCTACTGCTCAAAGACGGCTGGGATAGGCCCCAGAACGCCCCACGACCCTTGTGAGGATGAAGCGGATCAGAAAATGGATGATTCCATCCGCATGATTCCAGCTCCAATTTCGCCTCCTCATTTTGATTCTGGCTCCAAACGACTCTTGATTCCACGTCTTGACTTGAGGCAGTCAAAAAACAACACTGCATTGTTTAAATCAGGGCCAGCTGAGAGAAAGACTCTGCCCAGCACTCCAGGAGACCAAGCACGGAGTTTTACTTTTTTCCGTTTTCTAATTTTTGTCCGAGCTGAGAGAATGACTAAGAGCAAGTACAGATTTTCTTTTATTTTGAAGGAGGATTTTTTTGTCGATGCTGTGTAGATTCCAAAGAGACTAGGATACTACAAAGCCTTACTTCTGTAAGAAAATTAAGAACCTATTCTTGTTGTCAGAGAAAAACTATTTTTACAATGTTTTAATGTTCAGAAAATGGGCGTTAGGCGCTATCAACCTCCAGGCTCATCAAGATATTATTTAATTATTATTATTACTATTATTTAATCTTATATAATCATTTTATTACCTTTCTGTCATATTCGCTTTTTATCTATACTTTATTTGGTTTTATCATCCAATCAATTGGATTTTAAGCTACATAATCACTGCAATGATTTTGTGATGTTCATGTACTGTGGATTCCTTACGTTTTGCGGGTTTTACTATTGATTAATGAATATTATCAGAATGACTGTCATTTTAATAAATGTTATAAAATGCATTATCATTTACCTCAGTCATTTCAGGATTTAATTCATGTACCACTCAACCTCCTTCACTGAATGAGCGGCTATGACCTCATTAACATCGGGCCGTGTTATCCATCCATGAAACTGTTAGGGAGGGGCCAGCCAGGCCCTATAAATACAGTTGAGTTGATTGTCTGCCTCTGCTTGATTATCTTGGAAGTCGCACAATGGTAAAAGATCACGTGATGGTCATCGTGTGTGTGAGATGTAAGAACTTACATAAGAGGTGAAAGTGTCGTCCTGGTATGAAGCGCTCAGTGGTGATGCCTGTCAGTTTGTTAACTTCTCGCTCACTTAGGTGGTCATTTCTGTCCTGGTACCACTCCTTGACTGTCAAAACCTCTGTACCTGAAAAAACATTCACACACACGCACACACACTTACACTAGACACACATGCGATGGAATCATCACACATGCACTTTGCGTGTATGCACACACAGTCCAGGTCCTTGTAGATGCTCAATCGGGTCACCAGACCGTCCAATCGTAGAGAAGGTGCAAACCTCTCCAGTTCTGCTTTCTTGTAGCGAGTCAACTTCCTGCCTCCTGGCCAACAAGTCTCCAAGTCTGAACACAAAAACAAAACGTTACAATGTATTGACACGCAACACTTCACTGCAGCGTACCATGATTGACTTTGGTCACATGAAAACAAATATGGAACAGGCCTCCACCCCAAAAGCAACAAAAGGAGCAAACAGTACACCTTCAAATTTCTGCAGCAAGGCAAATTTCATTTTCTTAAGAGACCACCCGTTCAATAAAGATGTGATGACACCTGTGTCATGTTTCAATTTTATAAAGGTTTCATGAGTGCAGGATTTATTCGACACTCTCTTGGGCTGAAGGCTTTTGTGTGGATCATTGTCATTTATCCACTGTGTTCCAAATTTCTAAGACAGCTGTAACTGCTCGTGGCAGAAGGGGAGAAAAACTCATGGCGTGGCGAACAGCACTCTGTCGTCAACAACACTGAGAACATGTGAAGCTTTATTTCAAGACGAACCAAATTGTAAACGTCAGTCCATCAGTGTTATGACAGCACTACTGTCATCATGAAATAATATTTATTCACTGCCTCAATGACAGTGCACCACTCATAAAATTATTGTTTGTAACTTTAGGAGTGACAGATCTCCTTTTTCTTCGACTAACTAGAATGTCATGTGCATTGGCGACACAAACACTCCTACTCTACACAGATTGACTCAAACATTAAAAAAATAGACAAAATATACCATGTTTCCATCTCACATGATTTGTGAGATATCTGAACATTCACTCTCTCTCGATCTCTCTAACTCTATGGGTGTGTCCAAATTCACAGGCTGTTTCCTCCGATGGTCGCATGATGTAAATTCCATCGAAACTCGACTGCATGTGCTGTCCAAATTCACATTAAACATGTCGAAGTTTCCCACGTTTTATGCACCGAAGGACCCAGTCTGCGAATAATCATTTTCGGATTAGGAAAGCACGTGCTGTCGATCGGCGGTTAAAGTGAAGTTATGTGGCTGAAAATGCAGCCAGTCGGCCGAAAATGCAACACACACACACACACATATACATATATATATATTTTATATATATATATATATATATATATATATATATATATATATATATATATATATATATATATATATATATATATATATATCCATCCATTTTCCGAACCGCTTAATCCTCACCAGGGTCGCGGGGGTGTTGGAGCCTATCCCAGCCGTCTTCGGGCAGTAGGCGGGGGACACCCTGAATCAGTTGCCAGCCAATCGCAGGGCACACAGAGACGAACAACCATCCACGCTCACATTCACACTTAGGGACAATTTAGAGTGTCCAATCAGCCTGCCATGCATGTTTTTGGAATGTGGGAGGAAACCAGAGCACCCGGAGAAAACCCACGCAGGCCCGGGGAGAACATGCAAACTCCACACAGGTAGGCCGGAGCTGGAATCGAACCCGGTACCTCTGCACTGTGAAGCCGACGTGCTAACCACTGGACTACCGTGCCGCCTATATAAAAAAAAAATCCTCATCTCACCCCTCGGGTGGTGTCCGTCCCTCATTCAGCTCGGGTCCTCTACCAGAGGCCAGGAAGCTTGAGGGTTCTGCGCAGTATCCTTGCTGTTCCCAGCACTGCACATTTCTGGACTGAGATGTCCGATGTTGTTCCCGGGATCTGTTGCAACCACTCATCTAGTTTGGGGGTCACTGCCCCGAGTGCTCCGACCACCATAGGCACGACCGTCACCTTTACCTTCCAGGCTCTCTCCAGCTCCTCTCTGAGCTCTTGGTATTTCTCGAGTTTCTCGTGTTCCTTCTTCCTGATGTTTTCATCACTTGGGACCGCTACATCCACTACAACGGCTTTCCTCTGTCCTTTATCTATGATCACGATATCTGGTTGGTTCGCCATTACCATCTTGTCAGTCTGGATCTGGAAGTCCCACAGGATCTTCGCTCTGTCATTCTCCACCACCTTCGGAGGTGTTTCCCATTTTGACCTTGGGGTTTCCAGTCCATACTCCGCACAGATGTTTCGGTAGGCTATGCCAGCCACCTGGTTATGGCGTTCCATGTAGGATTTCCCTGCCAGCATCTTACACCCTGCAGTTATGTGTTGGATCGTCTCAGGTGCCTCTTTGCACAACCTACACCTTGGGTCTTGTCTGGTGTGGTATATCTGGGCCTCGATGGCTCTGGTGCTCAAGGCCTGCTCCTGAGCAGCCAGGATGAGTGCCTCTGTGCTGTCCTTCAGGCCAGCCCTCTCTAGCCACTGATGGGACTTCTTGAGACAAGCCACTTCAGTTATGGTCCGGTGGTACATCCCGTGTAGGGGCTTGTCCTCCCATGATGGTCCCTCTTCCAGCGCCTCATCTTCTGTTCCCCATTGTCTGAGACATTCTCTGAGTACATCATCCGTTGGAGCCTTCTCCTTGATGTATTCATGGAGCTTGGATGTTTCATCCTGGACAGTGGCTCTCACACTCACTAGTCCCCGGCCTCCTTCCTTTCGGCTTGCGTACAGTCTCAGGGTGCTGGATTTGGGATGGAACCCTCCATGCATGGTTAGGAGCTTTCGGGTCTTAACGTCCGTGGTCTGAATCTCTTCCTTTGGCCACCTTATTATTCCTGCAGGGTATCTGATCACTGGCAGGGCATAGCTGTTTATTGCCCGGGTATTATTCTTGCCATTGAGCTGGCTTCTTAGGACTTGCCTCACTCGCTGGAGGTATTTGGCCGTAGCCGCTTTCCTTGTTGCCAGTTTGAGGTTGCCATTGGCTTGTGGTATACCAAGGTACTTGTAGCTGTCCTCAATGTCTGCTATTGTTCCTTCAGGGAGTGAGACCCCTTCAGTGCGGACTACCTTTCCTCTCTTAGTCACCATCCGACTACATTTCTCAAGCCCGAATGACATCCCGATGTCGCTGCTGTAGATCCTGGTTGTGTGGATCAGGGAAACTATGTCCCTTTCGCTCTTAGCATACAGCTTTATGTCATCCATGTAGACGAGGTAACTGATTGTAGCTCCATTTCTGCCTGTCTTGGTGATTACTTGGCTTAGGGGGTTCAGTCCTATGCAGAACAGCAGTGGGGAGAGTGCATCACCTTGGTATATGCCATATTTGATGGACACTTGGGTAAGTGGCTTGCCATTGGCTTCAAGTGTGGTTTTCCACATCTTCATCGAGTTCGCAACGAAGGCTCTTAGGGTCCTGTTCACCTTATACAACTGCAAGCATTCAGTGATCCATGTATGTGGCATCGAGTCATAGGCTTTCTTGTAATCAATCCAAGCTGTGCACAGGTTGGTACGTCGGGACCTGCAGTCTTGTGCGACTGTTCTGTCAACCAGGAGCTGATGTTTGGCTCCTCTGGTATCTCTACCAATGCCCTTCTGCGCTTCGTTCATGTATTGATCCATGTGTCCACTTATCTTAGCCTCAATGATGCCTGACATGAGCTTCCATGTTGTGGAGAGACAGGTTATTGGCCGATAGTTGGATGGGACTGCACCCTTCGAGGGATCCTTCATGATCAGGATCGTACGCCCTTCGGTTAGCCATTCTGGATGAGTCCCATCTCTGAGCAGCTGGTTCATTTGTACTGCTAGGCGCTCATGGAGTGCTGTGAGTTTCTTTAGCCAGTAGGTGTGGACCATGTCCGGGCCTGGTGCTGTCCAGTTCTTCATATCTGAGACTCTTTCCTGTATGTCTGCCACTGTTATGTTAACTGGGTTCTGTTCAGGGAGGTTGCTCTGCTCCTCTCTCAGGGTCACCAGCCATTGTGCACTGCTGTTATGTGCAACCTCCTTCTCCTATATGCCTTTCCAGTACCTTTTAGTTTCCAGTCTTGGTGGGTCAGCTCTGTTGTTAGAACCCTGCCACTGAGCGTACACTTTCGCAGGTTGTCATCATCATCATTTATTAGCTATATATGTATACACATAACAGAATTCAACAGGTGCGGACGCATGCATAAATTGCTAGGATCAAACATTACATTACTGGACTAGTCAATGCTTAAAATGCTTAAAACACGCTGTGCTTAAATCTTTGTTCAGAAGACGGACTGCATTAGGGAAAAAACTTTCGCGATGGCGACTAGTTTTACCAAGTATCGATCTGTATCTTCTACCGGATGGAAGTTCTTCAAAAAATTCGTTAGCAGGATGAGAGTCATCTTGTGTGATTAAATGAGCTCTCCGCAGTGAGCGCTGAACATAAATCTCGTCCAAAGACGTTACATCATGACCGATAATTCTGGAAGCGGTTTTAACGACTCGCTCGAGCAAGCGCCGGTCGTCGACCGTTGCACGACCAAACCAGACCGTGATCGAGAGCGATAAAACGCTCTCGATCACCGCCCGGTAGAATTTGGTCAGAATGCGCTGGCCGACCCCGAAGCTCCTCAAGCGTCGCAGAAAGAACATGCGTTGCTGAGCTTTTGCTACACAGTGGCCGACATGCGCCGACCAGGTCAAGTCACTAGAGATGTGAATTCCCAGGAACTTGAAGGTTTCAACGATTTCGACGTCCGTGCCGTTGATAACCATCGGCTCCAGAGGAGCCAAGGGTTTCTTCGGATTGTCCTGACGGAAGTCGACGATTACTTCCTTCGTCTTCGAGACATTGAGCTCGAGATTGTTCTCGGTGCACCACATCACCAGTTCGTCGACCTGGCGGCGGTAGTCGCGCTCACTGGCCACAATGAACCCAGCAACGGTGATGTCGTCGGCAAATTTAAAGAAGTGACAATCAGTAAATGAGGCCACGCAATCATGTGTCATCAGGGAATACAGAAGGGGAGACAGGCAGCATCCCTGTGGAGCGCCTGTACTCAGAATTAGTTCACTGGACACTGAGGAGCCGACTTTAACAACCTGCGGTCTCAGACAAAGAAAGTCATAAATCCAGTGACACAAGTTCAGCGGAAGTCCTAAATTTAGAAGTTTTGTAAAAAGCTTGGACGGAAGAATTGTGTTGAAGGCGGAACTAAAGTCTATGAAAAGAAGTCGGCAGTAGGTCGGAGTACTCTTGTCAAGATGTCGGTACACTTTCTCAAGCGCTATAGACACAGCGTCATCTACTGACCGGTTCGCCTTGTAGGCAAACTGGTACGGGTCCATAGAACGAGGTAGTAACGACTGGAGAACATCCTTTACTAGGCGTTCGAAAGACTTCATGACATTTGAAGTCAGAGCCACTGGGCGGAAGTCGTTTAGAGTAGTTATCGGCGAGCGTTTTGGTACGGGAATGATGACAGATGCTTTGAAAAGTGCAGGAACTTTGCAAAGACGAAGTGACCAGTGAAGATTTCTGTGTAGATTCCACCGAGTTGCTGTGCGCAAATCTTGAGGAGACGGTTCGAGACTTTGTCGGGACCCGTCGCTTTATGGACGTTTGCGCGTTTAAACTGCTTCACGGTGTCAGTAGTAGAAATCTTCAGACGATCAGGATCTTCGGGTTCATCGCTGGTATTAGGCTTTGGCATTGACTTTTCAAACCGGCTGTAGAACCTGTTCAGCTCATCAGGTAGAGTTGGGTCGTCAGGATCATAGTTCTTGTTGCCGCCAGACTTGTACGGCGCTATTTTCCGCACTCTCCGCCAGAGGTCGCGACTATTTGTAGACTCGAGGGAATCCTCGAGTTTCCTGGCGTAGTCGCGTTTGGCGGTTTTGACGGCGGACTTGAACCGATACTTTGATGCTTTGTACGCGGCCGCATCTCCAGACTGAAAGGCTGTTTGATGAGCACGTGATTCGCGCCTGAGGGCACCGCCAAACCAGGGTTTCTGATTCGGATAAGCGGTCACTTCCTTGATGGGGACGCATAAATCCTCGCAGAATGTGACGTAATCAGTCACCGCCTCGGTACACTCATCCAGGGTCGCATTTTCTAGGAACACATCCCAGTCCGTGCATTCAAAACATCCACGTAGTCGATCAATGGCATCGGACGTCCACTGCCGGACTGTCCTCTTGAATGGTTTCTCACGCTTGAATTGAGATTTGTACGTCGGGATGAGGTGGACACAGGCATGGTCAGAGGTACCGAGGGGGGCACGTCGCAGTGACTGATAGGCGTCCTTTATCGTGGTGTAGCAGTGATCGAGGGTATTCGGCCCCCGAGTTGGGCAAGTCACGTGCTGGTAGAACTTTGGAAGAGTTTTACGGAGATTACATTGATTAAAGTCGCCGGCAATGATAGAAATAGCCCCTGGATTCGCGGTCTCATTGTTCGCGATGACGTCAGCGAGCTGGTTCATTGCCTTCTTGGTGTCGGCTTTGGGTTCGCTGTAGACAACTGTCAGTAGAATTGAAGGGAACTCTCGTGGTAAATAGAAGGGACGGCAGCGAATGGTGAGGCATTCAAGTTCCGGAGTACACGACCTAGAAATAACCTTTGTATCGGTGCACCAGGACTCGTTGATCAAAAAGCACACACCACCGGCCTTGCTTTTGTTGACCTGGTCAAATTCACGATCGAATCTGAACAAGGCGAATCCGGGGGGTGTAACAGTGGCGTCGGGTATCTTTGACTCTAACCAGGTTTCGGTGATACAAAAAACGTTACATGTTCTGAAGTCCTGTCGCGAGTCCATGAGGCTGATTAGCTCGTCCATCTTGTACCGCAGCGATTGCACGTTTGCCAGCATGATGCTCGGTAGAGGGGCACGGGAATTACGTTTCCGGAGTTTCACCAGCGCACCCCCTCTCGATCCCCGCCTCCGCCGGCTAACGGGTCGTATTCTACGAGTAGACTGGCTGGGTTCTGGAGACTCGGACAGGATTTCCTCGATCAAAATACGAGCTTCTAGGGCAAAGTGAGACAACTCACCAGAACTGTATCGATGCTTGAGTAAATCCTCCCTAGTATAGTGAAAACACTGACACGATTTAGTCCAGATAACAGAAAATAAAAGCCAAATTATTGCACAGCGTAGCACCATGTCGCCATTGCCCGGCGACATCTTGTTGTGTTGCGAACAGCCTGTTTATTCGTCTGGCCTCATTCTCTTTCGTGTACCGCTTTACGCGACTGGACAAGGCTTGGAGCCTTTGTTTGGCAGTTTCGAGTGCTTCAGGTATGGTCATCTGGATGTACCTCTCGGGTATCGGCCTTTTCATCACACCTCTCTGGGCCTCCGTCAATTGACTCACATCTTTCCGGGCTGCCTTGATCTTAGCCTCCAACCGTCTTTTCCATGGTGGGTAACGTATCTCATGGCTTCCATGGTTGCTCTTATAGCCCAGAGTCTCCAGGATCACTGATGCTGAAGCGTATATCAGCTCATTGGTTTCTATGATCGTTACGGTAGGGATCACCCTCAGTGCTGCATAGCACACTTTCTATGAGACTTTCAGATGGTACTTCACATAGCCGTTGCAATCGGTTTCTAGGTTGCCCAGCTTTCATTCTCGCCATGATCTTAGCTTTCAGGTCAATTGCTGCCTCGCTCAGCATTTCATTCATTGGGGCTGGCCACCCAATTTCATCATCTGCATTCATTGGGGCTTGCCTCCCAATCTCTTGTATGACCTCCTCTGATCTGGCAGCCTGGGGCCCTTCACCATTGAACCTGCGTTGTACCTCATCAATCTCAAGTTGTGACAGCAGTTGCCGTTTGTGGATGTTGGAACACTGAGCTACTAGTTGTTTCGTGGTCAACCGTGACTGTGGGTTTCGAAGTAACCATTTAGCCCACATTCTCTGCATGTAACCCCTCTGACTAGGGTTGCTTGAGTAGTAGCATTCCAACAGAGCATCTCGCCCATCTCCGCTTTGTTCCAGTCGCCCATTTTTCATCAAGGTGCTCTGGTTCCCCAGCACCTGACGCTGACCTTGTTTGGCCGGGCGACGTCTGAGCTGGCATGTCATTCGTTTTATTGTCTCTCATCATTGTATGAGGTAGGCATTAGCGTGAAGGATCTTGCCCAAGGACCCACACTGGATGGTGTTATGTGCTCATTTTTTGCCCCAAGCGGGATTCGAACCACCGTCTCCCGGTATATATATATATATATATGTATGTAAGTATGTGTGTGTATATATATATATATATATATATATATATACCATATTTTCCGCAGGAAAAGATGCACTGGATTATGAGGCGCACCTTCAATGAATGGCTATTTTGTAATTTATTTTTTCATGTATTAGACGCCTCGCACTAAAAGGCACAATCTATAATGCGTCCACTAGATGGTGCTATGCTCCTTCCATTGAACTCGAGAGGCGTCCGTTCAACTTGAGAAGCGTTCATGACCGCCTCTGAAAAATGTAAATTAAGTACTTAAATGAAACTACGAAAATGGAAAATAATGCATCAAAACAGAAAATCACGCAAGGAAATCACAAAATAAATTATATATCCCCCCTACAGAATTTATTTTGTGATTTCTTTGCTTTAAGAATCAATTGACGTTTTTCGTAGGCGGCCATGAGCGCCTCTCGAGTGGAACGGAAGAAAGCACGGAGACGGACAAAGACGTACAGTACCTGTACTTGCTGAGACTGTGAAAACCATTAATAAAGTCTGCGTTAAAAAAAAAAATAAAACCACAACCACAGCTCTCGTTTTTTTCAACAAACTCAGGTGTGTCTTTGTCCGTCTCCTTCCCTTCTTTTCTTCCGGTCAACTCGAGAGGCATTCATGACCGCCTCCGAAAAACCCATTGGCATTTCTTTTATCGTAGCACAATGCTCAAATGACTTCCAGGAGTAAACGGTCCATGGACTTCAGACGTCCATGAATGAGAGAGTTCTTAAGGTGATATACAAGAACAGTTCCTATGTGAACATATAACTTTATCAACAAAACTGTTGTGCGTGGTACTTTCTTCAACCACTATCTGAAAATTTGAAAAATCTCTTGGGGATGAGAGAAGGCCAGCGTCGGATGAGGGCAGCTTCCAGGAAGAGGTGTGGAATGGAACAAGGGTGGTGATGTACCATACGGTAGGGCCAAGTGTGCAGGGATCTATTGATCATTCAGATAAATTTGAAGACAGTTCGGAAGCTGGTAATGCTTTAAGCAGGTTAGAACTAACAGGAGTTCTGGACGTATTGGAGCCTGTCCATGACCTTGTTAGGCAGGACTCAGTTGCACTTGTCCAGACAAGAAGTGAGTGGATAAGGATCTTGGCAATCGAGTCAGTGAAGTGTAAGCAGACTCTGAAGATGTTTTTAAGGTGAGAGAAGGCTGACTTTATGGAGGATTGATGTGGGATTGGATTGATGGTTTTGAATTCAGAATAATCCCCAGGTTGCTGATTGCTGCATGAAGCAACCTTCATTGTTAATGTAGATGTCTCCCATCATGATGTGGTTTATTTTCAATAAGAACTAAACATATCAAAATTGTCAAACACTGGGCACTGTTTAAGGGATGAGACATTGGTTACCTTGTTTGGAAATGTTAATTGAAGTGACCCAGGATCTTGGCATCTCAAAGACACGGGCCTCCTCTTCCTCTTCTTCCTCCTTGACACAAAAATCTTCACATTGTTTTTCTTTGACGCTGAAGGTACTTCGTGTTACATTCTGAGAATCTTGTGTCTCCATTTTCTTGTATTTGAGTGTCACATTCTGACTTTTTTTTTTGGCCTCATACATGCACGCATGCACAAGACAGACCACTCCCCCCGCCCCCACACACACACACAAACACGGACCACATACCCAAGTCATGCCCATCATTTTCATCTCTTTCCTCTTGAGGAGGTTTATGCTCAGTTGTCTTTTACTGATGGCACCAAACAGGACGGGCTCCCACAATTTGATGTCATGCAGGTCATATACCAGCTCCTGCACACACGCACATGCAAAGACACACACAGACACACAATTCCATTAAATCAGGGCAGTCGACTTCCTGCTTGATGAACGGAGAAATGTCAGCCTTGAAAACATCTCCCCTCTCCACACCGAGAGAGAGAGAGAGCGAGAGAGAGAATGTGGATGGAATCAGAGAATACAGTCATTTTAGTTCCTCCACTGGCAGTATCTCCAGAACAACGTGGAGGAGGAAGCTGTTGTGCACGGTATGTCGTCAAACCAAGACAATAATATAACATTTTGAATAATTTGAACAAGTAGCACCCAAGTGATCAAGTGGAATATATGAAAATGCGAGCAGAGTTTACACTGGCTGGCAACATAAACCCTAGCAGCTGCGATACTAATAATTAGCTGGAAACCGCCAGATGAAATAAGCATTCAATTTTTTGATCATGCACATTTGCAAGTTCAATGCATAGATGGATGAAGAGACAAAGACAAACACATTTTATGGCTTTTGCTTGACTGAGGACCTTTTCCAGTGCTTCCTTTTAAAATATATATTAAAAATCATGGCGTTTGAAAACTGTTTTGGACTTTTTACACTAGTTGAAAATGATTTCCTTTTAGGCCATTGACGTTTTCGACACTTACAGCACAGCCGTCCTTGCAGTCCTGCATGTTGACATAGTAGTTCAGGTTGTTCCACACACTCTCGACGCCCAGAAAATGTGCAGACGTGGTGCTGTAGCTCCTTCCTGTTAGCGGGTCAACAAAGAAGTTTTCCTGGATGCTGCGGCACCCAGCCAACACCAGTACCCAACAGTGGACCCGCAAACCCTGCAGCGGGTCGGCAGGTGGCTGCGGAATCTCCTGCTCGGATCAAATGTTGTAAACGCACAAGCTAAGTCTCACTGATATGTGTTTTCATGTTACCTCCTGTTGCTTGGCTTTAGCTTCGGCCTCTTGCTGTTTCTTCTTGGCCTGTTGCGTCAAGAAACGACTCTTGGGCTCGCGCTGTAATCTCAGCCCAGGCTCAATGTCGGGCGGCAAGTCAGAGGCTGCATCCTGCACCACACCAACAAGAGCTCGGTGTCCCATCATGCACACATGCTGACCAGACTTTACTACCTTTGCTTGGGCATCCAGCAGTGGGCAGTCTTGCAGGCTTTGGTCTAGCAGACACATCTCCTTGCTCGCATAGCCACTAACACAGTAAGCGTCGTAGTTGGCGCCCAGCAGCAGACTGCACAGTAATGTGGCGTACTCGAAACATGTCGCTGTCTGACTACGTAACACCGAGGTGGCAGAGAACAAGAACCTGGGCTGCACATAGACACACAAACCTTTACCAATGAAAGGGTTCAACAGATATTTTTTTTTGAGGCAATCCTTCCCAACAACCCCACTTTTTTGACAGGCTCGTCTCTCATATTTTTCACGTTGAAAGGGGCTTAACAGCCACAATTTCCCTGCTGAAAGGGTTTACCCAAACTTCCCAGTGAGAGGGCTCAATGTCCATACACTAAACAAGGGGTGTCACGGCAGGTGAAAGGCTCAACTTTTCCTGCACATGTGGGCTCACCATACCCACTTTTTCCAGAATCACGATCAAAAACATCTTTATTGGCCAAGTATGTAAAAATCACACAAGAGATTCTACCTCAAAATGAGGCCTCTCCTCTAAATATGTGTGAGTTCACATTTTGCTTTTCCTTGTGAGAACGGCGTAGGTGTCGCCCCTTATTTTCTCCATTCTGCTCTGAATTTCTCCCATTTGAAGTTCTCAGTAGGCGATCCACAGCTGTTCAATCAAGCGGTTATTTACCATCTCCCTGTCCCTTATTCTGGCCTTTTTATTTGAAAGTTTTAAGCTTGTGGCTGACATGGTGACACATGCAGATAATATACTTTGGATGGGTGACTTGAATATTCATTAGAACCACCACAGAACACGGCATTTCCAAAAATAAATGATACTTTTGATTTCATGCTGATAAAAGACACATAAAATTTGGTAATACTTTAGATTTGGCATTAACTTGGGGCTTAGCAATGTCAAATGTAATGATAATAATAATAATCATACATTTTATTTGTGGGTGCCTTTCTAAGAACTCAAGGACACCTTACAACAAGCAGTTAAAAAACAAATATAATGTTTAAAAACAAAATCAAATAGAATAAGATAAAATAAAACAAAAAGGAGACAATGGATTGATGGTCAAAGTGAATAAGCTAATGTATTTTGAGGCTGGATTTGAAATGTGTTCATGAGTCTGTGTTACGAAGGTCACCGGGGAGCGTGTTCCAGAGCTGGGGAGCAGAGCGACTGAAGGCTCTGTTTCTCATGGTGACGAGGCGAGCAGGGGGGACAGTGAGGAGGAGAGAGGAGGAAGATCGATGAGAGCGGACAGGTGTAGGAATATGGATGAGGTCAGACAGGTATGGAGGGGTAAGGTTATAGATGGCTTTGAATGTAAGGAGCAGGATTTTATATTGAATGTGGTGTATAATGGGGAGCCAGTTTTAGATGTTGGAGGACAGGTGTAATATGGTTTATGGATGGTGTGAGCGTGATAATGCGAGCGGCTGAATTTTGGACCAGCTGAAGCTTATGGAGGGTTTTTTGAGGGAGACCGAGCGGGAGAGAGTTACAGGAATCAAGTCAGGAGGTGACGAGGGTGTGAACAAGTATAGCAGTTGTTGGGGGAAGAGCGGCCTACTTTAACAATCAATTCTAAATAAGAATCGAGGAATGATACTTTAACAATCAAATCTAACTACGAAGAGAGGAGTGACACTATACACACAGTGTATATTAACACAGTGGAGTGAGGGGTGAGAGAAGAGCGGAGCCGGTGAATGTTTCTAAGATGATAATATGCAGAACGAGTGATATTGTTGATATGTGAGGTGAAGGAGAGGGTGCTATCAAGGATGACGCCCAGACTCTTGACCTGAGGGAAGGGGGAGATGGAGGAGCTATCAAAGGGAATGGAGAAATTGTTTATTTTGTTTTGGGTGGATTTGGTGCCAATGAGGAGGAGTTCAGTTTTATTGTTGTTCAGTTTGAAAGTTTGAGGTGAACCGTGATTTTAATTCCTGCAGACAGTTGGTTTGGGAGGATGATGGAAGTATGGTGTTTGGTTTGGTAGAGATGTAGAGATGATATGACCGTATACCACTGCTAGTCTGACCACTACTTTATAAAATGTGCAGTCTTGGCTCATTGCCATCGTCCTGACAACAAAGAAAACTACAACAGCTGCAACATTAGTTCTTCAATCACTGTCGTGCTCTCTGAGTTATGGACTCTGTCAACGCTTCCTTTCCAACTTACATTGGTTCGATTAAGATTCTCACAAAAGAGGCCATTGCTATTCTGTTAAACACCCTTGATTCTGTAGCACCATTAAGATTTAAAACTCGTCCAAAGAGCCTTACTGTGAACTTTGTGTGACAGTCATGTCGAAGGATTGAGGGCAAATGTTGTGCGATTAAACTTGAGGACTTCTGTAAGGCATGGTGCTTGCTGAAATACAAAGAAGCTCTCCTTTTAGCTATAGCCACCTATTTCTCCAGAATAAACCGGGCTCATGAAAACAACCCACAATTTGACACAATGGCAATGCTAACGCTACAGCAGGCCACCTCCATTAGCTCCCTTCACTCAACTCACGATTTTTTTATTCAGGATATTCAACTCATTTGGGACGAGATTCAGGACACCGTGCCCCAGTCCAATCCTCAGATGATTGATGTTAATCAGGGCAGTAAGACTCAGTCTCCTCTTGCACTTTATCAGGAAGTTTTAAGCTTGCTGTTCATCAACCCCTATTTAAGCGGCCATAATTCAACCCAGAGTCTGTGTAAACCTGTTTATTGTAAAAACTGTTGAAAAGATCATAGCGCAACAGCTTCAGGATTACATGGCCAAGAATTTATTTGAACGTCTTCAGTCAGGATTTAGGGCTGACCACTCGATTGAAACGGCCCTTTGCAAAAATGTCAAATGATCTGAGCTATGGACACCTCATCAATACTATTATTATTACACCATTTTAGCGATGCGAACACCTCGAAATGTATGTTGGTATTTCAGGCTCGGCACTTTCTTGGTTTATTTTGTAGCTCCCAGAGCAGACGCACCATGCAATTAAATCCGTTTTTCTGGCAATGCAACTTCAGAATTTCATAGTATTACATGTGTACTTACATGTACACTCCTGTTTAGCATCTACATACTTCCGCTCGGTAATATTTTATGTAAATATAACTTTATTTACTGTCATAATAATACCCAATTATGTACGCCTTCAGAAATAACAAACCCACACAATTCCTGTAATCTAGAGGTGAGCCTCGCTCAGATTAAACATTCATTCATTCATTGTCCGAGCCGCTTGATCCTCACTAGGGTCGCGGGGGGTGCTGGAGCCTATCCCAGCTGTCTTCGGGCAGTAGGCAGGGGACACCCTGAATCGGTTGCCAGCCAATCGTGAGGCACACAGAAACGAACAACCATTCGCACTCACACTCACACCTAGGGACAATTTAGAGTGTTCAATCAGCCTGCCACACATGTTTTTGGAATGTGGGAGGAAACCGGAGCACCCGGAGAGAACCCACGCAGGCCCGGGGAGAACATGCAAACTTCACACAGGGAGGCCGGAGCTGGAATCGAACCCGGTACCTCTGCACTGCGAAGCCGACGTGCTAACCACTGGACTACCGGGCCGCTCTCAGATTAAACAATGGATGTCAATTTTTTTCTTCTTCACCATGACAAAAAACGAGATGTTGATTACTGCCCCTGCTCATCATTAGCACCTATTTATAGGGACATCAGACTGAGCCTTGATAAATGCATTATTACCCAAAGCGACTCTGCAAAAAATCCCGGTGTTATGTTTGACTCAATTCTCTCTTTTCAAAAGCACATTAAGAATATTACTACAGGCCCGTCTCACATGAAGTCTATTAGTAGTGTATTTGATTAAATATACCGGTAGGTTGAACATGATTTGCAAATCATGTTTATTTATGGTTAACGCAAGGTCCTATCTTCATTGGATTAGGCTTTTTGGTCAATGGGTTTCTTCTACACTAATGGAGCGCAGCACTTATGTGCTGGCGGCAGCTCTATACATTCTTGACTCAAGCACACACTTCGAGTCACTTTTCTGGCCACAAGCGTGATGAAACATCCATCCATCCATCATCTGAGCCGCTTATCCTTATGAGGGTCGCGGGCATGCTGGAGCCTATCCCAGCTGACTTCTGATGGGATTCACTCTGAACTGGTTGCCAGTCAATCGCAGGGCACACATCGACAAACTTTATTAAAATGCTCATGCTTATTACATGTTATCTCTTCGTAGCAGTTTATGACCATGCCTGAACTCGTAATTTTAGTCGATGCTGAGAAGACGTTTGATCGGGTCGAGTGGCAGTATTTTTGTTTGTTTTTCTCACGGAAATAAATGTTGCTCAGATCTTTACATCATGGATACGCCTTCTTTATACATTGCATTTCCAATATTATCACCAACAACATTCTAGTCAGATATTTTTCAATGAAGAATTGTGCATTTACTCGAGGTCTTCTATTTTTAATGGTATTGTAAGGACAAATTTAGAAATTAAATTGTTATATGCTGATGACCTGTTGCTCTATGTTTCAGACCAAGTTAAAACATGCCACTCAAATGTTTTTTTTTAAGGCTGCAGATTCAACTATTTTTTGTGAAATGGAAAGACATCCAGAGTTGAACTTAAGGTCACCATAAAGAATAGTACTATTCTTTCAATTTTATTAATGGGTTGCAAACATAACTATATTTGCCTTTCAGTGGCGTGCGGTGAGGTTCATGGTTGGTGAGGCACCGACTCCTTTAGTGTCAGATTTACAAATGTATCAACCAAAAACAGTAGCTTATTCAATTGGCTACTGGTAATTTCATATCCAAAATTTGACCCCATGGGTAAAAATACAATATTCTATTGTATTTTTCTTAGACTAATTTATTTTGTTATAAGATTTTGACAGGCTCTGCAGTTTGGTGTCATCAAAATGTTGTGACATCTCATTAAATTTTGTACAGTCGACCAAACCGAGGAAAGCTAGCTCACAAAATGATCAAACCTAGCTTTCATCTGAACACTGATGTTGACCATAATCTTGTCGAACATTTGTTTTCTCTCGTCTCTGACCGACTGATTTCTTCCACTGTTGTTTCGGCCAAGTGTGCTGAATTTCTGCTCAAATCGCTCATACAGTGTGTTAAAGTCCCGTCTCATGCGTTCAACAACTCCGATGGTGTCGTGGGTTCGCGCACAACAATATCCAATGTCCATGACTTTGTTTTGCAGCACTCTAAAAAGTGCATCAGTTTCACTGAAAATGCCCTCATACGCCATTATTAAAAAGCATGTCGATGCTTCTGACAGCCATCGATCATATCCAGTGACCATCATTTGAGTATCATTGTCCCAGCGATCGGGATCATAGGTTTGCGCTACTAGTTTTTTAACACAGCTGTTTTCTCCAACACTTCCAAGACATACGCAGCTACAGCAGGGGCTCGCCTATCATCACTAACATCATCAAATCCTAATAATGCTTCCACCACCACAGTCCACTTCACTTTTGGCAACATAGCGCAAAATAACAGATCTGTGCTTTGTTTGTGATATCCGTAGTCTCGTCCAACTCTATGGAAACAAATGGGGCAGCATTGATCTCCCTTTTTAGATCATTTATTATCACATCACCGAAAGCTTCAATTATATTGTTCTGTATTCTATTGGACAAGCCAGAAAGCACACTGGATGAGTCCAAATGTCTAGCTAACCTCTCATCTTTCTCATCAAAAGCATGTGATAGTTCTACATAATCGCCACGATTAGAAGAGCTTGCCCTCTCGTCGTGACCACGAAATGGCAACTCCCGTTTAGCGAAAAAGCAGGTTGCATGAATGAGGTCTTTCACAATCTCTCGGTTTTCCCTTACCTTGGCATTGCGGATGCTAACGTTGAACCTCCGCTGTTCGTTCAATGCCAAATCGATCCTTGCGCTTTTTATATCACAATATCCAGACAAATCGAGAACAAAAGGCAGGGAAAACAGTAAAGACGGGTTTTCGAAGGACAGCCACATCACTGTTCTTTACCACTCCGTTTGAAAAGTTGTCCGGGCTGTCCTGTAGTTTGAAGCAAACCTTTTCACTCCGGCGTTGGTCTACCTGTGTTAATCACGTCCACTTTTGACTGAAAGTCAAGTTTTGAGAAGTTTTTAAGCTTCGATATATAATCCTTTTCTTCCATTTTGGCTGTCCGACGTAGCAAATTTAAAAAAGGATCGCACTTGACTCGCCTGGCGCCTCTGCACGGAAGAAGAGCGCAACGTACCTGTTTGCTCACGTACGCCCTCTTAATTGGGGCAGAGAACGATCTGCCGCAACCTATGCCTTTTCACTGCGGTTTTATTTCCCATCAGCAAATCTAAATATGTCACAAAAAACATTAAACATAAATGTTTTAAAACATTAGCCAGACTTAAGAAAAGCAGATCAAATAAATGTATCTGCAAATGTTATATTGCTGATGTGCAGATGTACGGCAAGCAGGACGTGCCAGTTGCATGTATCAACCCAGTTTGTGATGATTGCGCAATGCAATGCGCGTTCAGAGATGCGGCACTGCCTCACCTGCCTCCCCTGACCGCACGTCCCTGTTGCCTTTTGCTTCAGGATGATTTATGTACCCTGAAGTCCATAAAAGCTTAAGATACACCACTGCGACACAAATAGCACAATATCCACTCAGCATTCCGCATCTCACTCACAATTCGATAGTGAATTGGATAGTCAGCTTACTCACAAAATGAATTCAACATGTAAGTCAATGTACCACTGTACTTGTATGAAAACAATTCCATTCTATTAATAGCACATTCTGGATGTCACTCACAAGCTCTCCAGGTGGCTCCAAAGGATTCAGAGATAAGAAATCGGCCACAAACAAAGCACATCCTTCCCAATTGAGCAGCCCGGGATGGCTTGTCATGGTGGGGCGCAAAGTGGTTGAAACAAACTTCTAAACACACACACACACACACACACACACACACACAGGTATCAGACAGACCGACAGAGTTTACCTCAGTTTGGGCAATGTCTAATGATCGTAGGTACAGTTACCTGGACGCCGCATTCATTGATGGGGCAGAGCAGCAGTGATTTGCGTTCGGGACACAAAAGACAATACTGACGCTGGAAGTTGTCGGCAATGGCCAGCAGCCGGACTTCCTCCACGGAATTACACTTGTATGACTCAGGAAGGAGTGGACTGGACCTGTGAGACACACTCGCAACTCAAAATCCAGCTCCTGCAGACTCAAATATTATCAACACAAACAGCAATATAGATCAAGAGTGTTTCCGTGTGCGCGTGCGTGTGTGTGTGTGTGTGTGTGTCATGAGAGGAAGCGGGGATGGCCCTACAAAAGGGCTAAAGGGGTGCTACAGCCCCATCATAAATCTGTGTAGCCCAGTTAAGCCTCTCTGGCATTTTATTTGTTATCCTAAAAATAGCAAAAATTATTTATACATTTCTGTATCAGGACAGTCCGTGGGTCCAGTGGTTAGCACGTCGACCTCACAGTGCTGAGGCACCGGATTCAATTCCAGCTCCGGCCTCCCTGTGTGGAGTTTGCATGTTCTCCACGTGCCCACGTGGGTTTCCTCTGGGGACTCCGGTTTCCTCCCATATTCCCAAAAACATGCATGGCAGGCTGCTTGAAACCTCGAAATTGACCCGAGGTGTGAGTGTGAGCCTGGATGGTTGTTCGTCTCTGTCTGCCCTGCGATTGGTTGGCAACTGGTCCAGGGTGTCCCCTGCCGGCTGTTCGAAGACGGCTAGGATAGGCTGCAGCACCCCCTGCGACCCTTGTTAGTATAAGTGGATCAGAAAATGCATGGATGGATTTCTGTATAGGTCAAGAACCAGGAGAGAAAAAATCCGGAGCCATGCCTGACATGAGGTGAGCGGTCACTTACAGGAAATCACTCGCAGCTGAGACGTGTATTGCTTCTTGCACTTGTTCATTTCCATTTTCTGCTTGCTCCTCATTGGACTCCACCAGCATCTCCATCACTTCACCTGTTAGTTGACTGACTCCTTTGCCCTTCGAGTGCGTCACCAAAATGGCAGCCTGGTCCAAAAATCTGATATCAAATTTCTAAATCACTTGGCTGCTTCCAACATTTCTTAATGCGTCGTGAGGCCAAAGTCATTTCATTAGCTTATACACTACTGTCGATGCAAAATCGTAAATGAACAACAATGAAAATTATGAGGACCCTCATTTTTATCTTTATCTAAATTCATAATTCAATGGTTCTGGGTCTCATTCGATCGTCTACCTGGTGAAATACAACATTTACATACGTAAACTGTGATCTAATTTCTGTTTTTACGGCGATGTGACTGGCTGATAGAACTTTACAATGCTCGAACTTGCCCCACCAAAACATACATGGAATTATCTTTACTATTACACGACAATATAATGTTTAACATATACACGCGCATACCGGACGAAAACATACCGTCGTGTCTTGAGCTTGTTAGCTTAGCGGCTGTCAATTGACTTTTTCTGTTGTCGTCTCGTCGCCATGGCTACCACCGTGCTGCCCAAGCCCGGTCAAATATGCAACAGATTGGCACATTCGGAGTTGTCGGTCCAATAACGGAATAACTAAGCATAATTAAAACACAAAGTATGCTTCTGTCTAATCACAGTGATGTAGCCAATTAGCTACAATCAGATTTGGGATGATTTTTAACACATCCACTCGTAGTCGGAACGATGAATTCGACGTTGTTTCTTATGAAGAGCTGACGAGAGGACAGTGCACAGGGACCGTCAACAAATAGCAACTAGCGACAAGAAAATGAACCATTTAAAAATAAGACTTCGTCATAATTCATCATGGTGTTTCTTCAATAATAACACACACACGCGGTCTTTAAATGGTTGCAGTACAACCCTTATGTTGGATATGTGTTTTAACTTTGGGGATTTTAAAGGAGAGTTAGTCTCAATCCTCAATAACTTCATGATTTTACATAGGCGTCCAAAATCACATGACATATAGATGGGGACTGGCTGCTTATACTACAACTCTTAATTTGTGAAAATGAAAATGTCTCTACTTTTCAAAAAAAAAATTTTTTAAATACTGCTCAATAATTTCATGATGTTTCCAAAATAGTCTCAAATATAGATGTGGACTATCTACTTATATTACAACTCCTATTTATAGAAAATAAAATTTCCCGTACTTTTGAGACATTTTTGTTGTTGTGTTCAATAACATCGTGGTAGAACATATGTCGGCCTACAAAACTACATCACATGTAGATGGGGACTACCTGCTTATATTAACTACTCTTATATTATGAAAATGTCCTTTCCTGTATTTTATAGGATTTGTGTTGTTGTTATTACTGTTATTACTGTTCAATAACTTTATTATAATACTCAATTTGGCCTCCAAAACCACATCACATATCGATGGGAATTACCTGCTGATACTACAAATTTTATTTAATGAAAATGTAATTTCCAGTATTTTCACATTGATGTTGTTGTTATTATTGCTCAATAACTTCATGGTCGTTAATAATTCGGCATCCAAAACCAAATTACTAATAAATGGGGACTGCCTGCTTACATTACATCTTTTATTTTTATGAAAATGTCCTTTCCTCTAACTTTTGAGGGGGTGGGGTGTTATTGCTCTTATTTATGTTCAATAACTTAACGATTGTACATAATTTTGCCTCCAAAGCCACGCCACCTATAGATGGGAACTCCCTGCTTATACTGTACTGCAACTCTAATTTCATGAAAATGTAATTTCCTGTATCTTTGAGAATTTTGTTGTTGTTATTGCTCAACAACGTCACGGTAATACACGTTTAGGCCTCCAAAAGTACTTCACATTTGGATCGAGACAATCTGCTCAGAGTACACCTCTTATTCCATGAAAATGTTATTTTCTGCATTTTTGAGGATTTTTTTTGCTCTTATTACTGTTATTATTGCTCAATGACTTCATGGTAATACATAATTAGGCCTCCACAACCACATCATTCTCCAAGCTGCCATCCGCCCTGGAGACCGCGAACCTCCTCATAATCCACACCTTCCTTTCTTCATGGGATCCCGGTGGACATTATGTCGGACCGGGGTGCCCAATTCATTTCCAAAGTGTCTGTCACGGTTCTGTTTTCGGTCTGGCCAACAGGTGGCATGAGCGGACTTCTGTGCACACCTGCTGCCAATCTGTGATTAGTAGCCTCAGTATTTAAGGACTCCTCTGCCGTGCACCTGTTGTTGGAGTATTGTTGCATTGCTGTTTCTCTGCTCATTGACTAGTTGGCTTTAGATCTCGTCGTGTTTCGCTTTGTATTCTCTGTACCCATGGTGTAGTAAGTATTGGTTTTGTTTTGTGATTGGGCTTTCTTGCATGTATTTGAGATACATTGTTTTTTGTTTGTATTCTTTAGTAATGGGTCCATGAGGCCTCATGAGGCATGTCGACACAATGACACACTGTGTTGATACTCGATGGCTGTTTGAAAGTGACCACTGCCACCTGTTGGACCTTCAAAATCCCTGCAGCCAACCCACTTGACAGACTGAACAAACTGATTTGATGATGACGTATATACAATGCACTACCTCACTCTACCCACAATAGCCACAAGCGCCATTGTTTATGTTGTTGTTTATGCTGTTTATATTGTTCATATTGTCTACACTGTTCAGATTACATGTCTTTTTTTATACAGTGTAGCTGCTATCCTTCCTTAGCTGTGTGTGTTTAATGCACAGCATGTTTGCATGCATGTATGCACTGAAGAATGAGAGGAAGAAATTTCATCTATGCTGCATGTCATACATAAGCATATTTGACAATAAAGATGACATTGACCCTTGACAATATCATTCACATCCATGCATTCATATTGTATCATTCAATGTGTTTCAATAAGATTAAGATTAAGATATACTTTATTTGTCCCGCAATGGGGAAATTACAATCAGAATTCAGAAAGGAAAAACGCTGGGTAGGGAGAGGGGGAAAAATGTGTAAATCATGTGAATGAGGATGCTTGTGGGCTTTGTCTTCACAAATTTTGATTTAGAAAAATAAGATGCTCCAGTGTTTTAAATTTCAGTCTGTTGCGTTTAATGCATACTATTTCCCCTGTTGTGGAGAAGACACACACACACACAATGGAATAAGACATGTCAAAAATCCGAGAGGCACTTGGTGAAATAAGGAGATTTTAATAAATACCTTATTCTCCAAAAGGAGATCAGAATGGCTCTACACGGCGGACAATTTGTATTTGTCCGGAAGCTGCTCCATAATATGCACGTACTGTAGAACGTCACTGGAGTGAAGCGCGTTTCAGCAGTCGATAGGCTGCTGCTCTCAGCTGTGCGCGCGAGCACGTACTCGCGGCGCCGACCCAACCCACGGCACATATTAAGCTTTGAACCACGACAACAGCTAAACTAGCCTAGATGATGGTCAGTAGACAAGGTTTACGTTTTATGTGACTATTAATAGCAACGTGGCAGAGTCTTCAAACATGCGGTGTGCTCACTCGCAGTCACTTTCTGGAACTCCCCCTTATGGGCGGGACCTCTCAATCAACTGGAGTATGACGTACAGTACAAACGTTCTTAAAGCACTTCTCATATAATAATAGCCTATTATATGACAGCCGACATGATGCTAGAAGTCAGACAGACACATTTTTTCTGATAATCACTGTGTTCTCCGTATTGCCCAAACATATATTTTTATTCGCGCGAGGGTGAGGTCTGGCTTGTTTCGGCAATCGGCATCGTGTCGCCAGACGCACTTCCTTAGGATACACTGTGCGGGCTTTTGCTGCGTCAATGCCCCCTGCACTGAGTCGACACCCCCTGGACTGTGGCGCAGCTTGGACTGTGCCAAGCAGCCGATGCAGTCTAAACTGCACCGGTGCAGTTCACGTGTCAATTAGCAGCCTGCACTGTGTCAACGCAGCCGATGCAGTCTAAACTGCGCCGGTGCAGTTCACGTGTCAATCACGTGACGTAATGAAGCAGCACATGCACCGACACGTGGTTTGCTCTGTGAGCCCGGCGCATGCATCAACGCATCAGTGTCACTGGACCCATCACTAGTATTCTCGGTCTTTATTTTTTTCCCTTGCCCTTTTGTGCAAGCGCTTTTTGTTCCCTCGTTATCGTGCGATTTGTACATTAAAATATATTTTTATACGGAGACCTTGTTTTCGTCTACGATTTAGGATCCAAACCAAACTCGGCTTGTCCGAGACCTAACAGTGTCGAAGCGGTTCTGTCCTGCCATTGGAGCCACAGCAAGCCTATCATCTGGTTACTACGCAAAATCCAACAAGCAGACGGAACGGATGAACCAGGACCGGGAGGCAGCTCTGCGATGCGTGTGTCTCCACCGTCCCTCAACTTGGGCTGTCCATCTGCCTTGGGTGGAGTACACGCATAACAACCTGGTCTCGTCAGCCACAGGTTGGTCTCCATTCATGTCTGCTTATGGCTGTCAACCTCCACTCTTCATATCTCAGGACGGGCAGGTGGAACTCCTGTCGGTACAGCTCCACCTAAGACATCGCGTGTGCACGGAGACCAGGGCAGCTCTGTAACGTACAACTTCTAGAAACCGGCAGATTGCAGACCGTCAACGGCACCCGGAACCAAGAGGTGTCCATTAGGAGGGGAGGGGCGGGGGTGCGGGGGGGGGGGGGGTACTGTCATGTTCCTGTTCTTGTGTCCCCACCAGGTGGCAGACTTGAGCCAGTCCTCCAGTGTGCACACCTGCTTCCAATATTGTCATCAGGGAGCCATGTATTTAAGGACCAACAAACCTTCAGCAGTTTGTCGGATTATTGTTGACCTCGCTGTTGCCCAAGTGATCATTTTTCTAGAGCCCTTGTTCTCGTCATATTAGTTCTGGTTCTCTGGATTATTTGTTTTTTGTCAGTATCGTCTTACTTTTTTTATTTGATCTTGCCTCGAGTGAATTGGATTCTTGGCATTTTGTTTGGTATTCTCGGATTTATTTCTTCCTTACCTTTTGCAAAGGCTTTTGGTCAATGTATTATTTTTCTTTCCATGGTCATTTTGACTAGCGATTTCTGTTTCTACTTTGTCGGTGCATTTTGTGTGAATAAATATTTTTTGCGACAGTACAATTCTCGTGTCTAGAATTCTGGGATCCTAGAACATTATTTGGTTCACTTCGAACCTGACTTGGCACCCTGTTCGATTTGGTCACCGCTTACGTCACAAGTCTGGAAACGGTTTTACAGGGCTCATCTCATTGTTTTTTCTCTTTATTCTTTCTACATACATTCTTGCTGCTGGAGGCTGTAAATTTCCCCAGTGTGGGACGAATAAAGGATATCTTATCTCTTCCGCCACAGGTTGGTCGCCCTTCATGTCGCCATATGGTTAAGATTAAGATTAAGATATCCTTTATTTGTATACAGTATACAGCACAGATGACAAGAAAAGTTGTATCCAATTCATTCCAATGTATTGCATTCGTTTGAGGGCGGGGAGGTTTCTATTGTGTTCCACTGCTATTGGCTTGAAAGCTTGATGACTGATTGACCGACCAACAAATATGCTAAGTAACAAACAGACAGACAATTGAATTTGGTTGAGGTCGCAAACATTGGCCAAAAGTTCTTCAGATATTTGCCAGACATTTGCCAAAAGTTTTAATATTTATTCTTGTTGCAAGGTGTTTAAACTTGCCTTTTGGAAGGAAATCTTGAACACGTTCAAAATTCCCTTGTGAAAAGAAAAGAAACGTCTGGAGGACATTTGGCGAACGTTTGCAACGTTGAACGAACCCTGAAGAAAACGCAACATCCCCTACCTTTGCAAACACTCACAACAAATAAATCCATTATTTTTATTTTGTTTTATTTTTTCTGATCTTATTTGATGTTGTTTTTAACATTGTATTCGTGATTTTAACTGCTTGTTGTAAGGTGCCCTTGAGTTCCTAGAAAGGTGCCCACAAATAAAATGTATTATTATTATTATTATTAACATTCACCCACTCAATGGGATACTGCTTCATCGACTTTGCCGCAGCATTTGATTCAGTTGACCGGGGTGTGTTGTGGATGATCATGAAGGCTGACGGGATCCCTGTGAAACTGCTTCGGCTCATCCAGGGCTACTACCGGTCAACCCGAGTCCGAGTGCGGGCCTACGGCAGCGAATCAGAAACCTTTGAGGTGCGGTCGGGTGTCCGACAAGGCTGCGCGCTCTCACCAACCTTATTCAACTATGCCATCGACCACATTCTCAACACTGCTCTCCATGGCTTTGAGGGAGTGAGGGTCGGCCGAGATGTCGCAGTGTCGGACCTGGCATACGCAGATGACATCGCTCTACTTGGAAACACGTTCGAGGAAGTTGAAAACGCGCTGATGAAAATCCATCGAACGGCCCTGACCGTTGGAATGCGCATCAACGCCTCGAAGACCAAGATCATGTCCTCCCTCACCAACCCAGCTGACCAACGGTCGCTGTCACTGGAGGGCGTGACCCTGGAAAACGTTGATTCCTTCACATATCTCGGCTGCTCTGTGGTTCCGTCGGGGCAAGGAGAAGCAGAAGTCGTGCATCGCATCGGGGCTGCCAGATCCGCCTTCGTGCGCCTACAACGCCATCTGTGGGGTCGGCGCGAGATCTCGTCAGTGACAAAGGGGCGTGTCTACCAGGCGATCGTGCGGACCATCCTGCTTTATGGCTGTGAGACCTGGCCTATGAGAGTGGCTGACCAGCGCAAGCTGGAAGTCTTTGATAACGATTGCGTCCGCCGTATTCTCCGCCGCCGCCGATCGGACCGGGTCGACACTGCTGACCTTCGTCGCTGCCTGCACCTTAGCCCCTTACCAGCGTGTCTCCTGCAACGTCGACTCCGTTGGTTCGGGCATGCGGCACGCCACCAGGAGGGCGAGTTGATCAGGGATGTTCTCCTTCCTGCTCCTTTGCCAGCCTGGCGCAAGCGGCGTGGTGGACAAGTCAAGACCTGGGCCACCACGATGAAAGAAGACCTCGCGTATCTTTCCGGCCCCTTGGTGGTGGGTCTGAGACGGTGGAACCAGGACTGGCTGAAGCTGTCGGCTGACCTGGCACAGGATCGCCGCGCTTGGGCCGCCATGATCAGGGATGTCGTGCGCGCCAAGGAAGAAGCCGGTTCAACCCGCCCAGGGTGAAGGCCGTTGCAAACAACAAAAACAAACTCAATGGGATACGGGATTTAGGATGAAATATGTACAAAGCAAACTGACTAACTCACCCACTCAGTTGCAAGAAAACTAAGTGATTCACAGTGCCAAACGGATGACTTCATTCTAATAGGGCCTGCCCACCACCTGCTGCATAGTCCTCAAGATTTTCAAACCCGAAAAATGGTGCTGTTGTTTATGTCCATCAGAATTCGATTTTTTTTGTGGGAGTACAACTTGAAGGTACACCTGCACGACCTCAAATATAACCCTTAAAATATGAGTGTATAGATTTGGATGAAAAGGGAAAAGGGAGCATCTCACTGCATATGGACGGATGTGGATGGTCACACTGGTCAATCCTCCAGAATCCATCGTCGTCCATCAGAACACAATTTTTTGTGCGTTGCTCTTTGTTTAATTGCTCACCATACCAGTAGTGGTAGTCCGTCTCCACCTCGAAAGGGTGCTCCGACGACGACCACCTCCAGTTTCGCATGTACAAGCCAATCCAGGCAAGCTGAGAGAGAAACCACAGTTGACTTTTCTTTACCCACACCATCATTAATACCAAGCAAGAATAAAATTGTTGTCAAACAATATGCACATTTATTTCACAGAGGTATTTCCAACTAAACTAGCTGCATCAGAGCCATAAAATAAGGCCCTGCAATAAGGCAAGGCAAGGCAGTTTATTTATATAGCACATTTCATAAAGACAACTCAATGTGCTTCACACAAACAAAGATACAGGACCTCCAAGCATTTACAAATACAACAGTTAATGAGCATCAGGAGCAAAGCAGAGAACACAGTATTCTGTATTTTAACAAATAACCAGAACATAGAAAATTTTAAATTTTAAAACATTTTAAAAAGTACAGAAATAAATGTAGGTTCCTAAAATATCCAACAGAAAAAAAAATCAACATTTTTTCAAGGACTTTAATCAAAGGTACGGGAGAAAAAGATTTTAACCTGGACTTAAAAGCATTTACACTCAGGGTTGATAACTTCGTTTGGCAGTGAAGGCGGAATTCCCCACTACCTGTATTTGACCAATCAATACAATCAATACAACAAAAAAGGGTGTTTGTGTGTGTGTGTGTGTGTGTGTGTGTGTGTGTGTGTGTGTGTGTGTGTGTGTGTGTGTGTGTGTGCGCGCTCAGGTCTTGTGATATCAACTGCATCCATCAGATTAAGTGTGAATTGTCCTTGTATTGTGAGTTTTCCTTTGATGTGGATCTGGTCTTCCACACCTTTTGTTGTTGGAAGCGGTCGCCCTGCTGTGGGGGCTGTCAGGTTTTTCCAATTTGACACTCAGGAATAAAACACAAGGAGGAGACAGAAGACTCAATTCTGGTACCAGGAGGGAACGAGGAGAAGCGTTCGGTTTCAGCTCTCGGCACGTCACCCTAAAGATCTCCTCCTTCACCCCCTCATTTATTGGGAAAGCTACTACATAGGTGTGTCCAACCTAAAGGGTGGGACCTGTTGAACACACACTGAACTTGTTTGACTATGTGTGTGTATGTGAGTGTAAATTACGTACATGTGTACAATTGTTACAAAAACATTACGTTGCAAGCATTCTTGAGTATTAATGTGACTATATAAAGGATAAATGTGAGTACATGATGAAGAATAGATCTTTATTAAAAGTAGAAGCGTTCTTCATTCTCGGCATAGTCAGTTAATGATTGCAGGCATAAGCGTTCTTCTTTGCAAGCATAATCAATTTATCATGTCAGGCACAAGCTTTCTTCTTTGCGAGCATAATTAATCAATCAATCATTCAATATCAATATAAGATTAATAATAACATTAATGATAAGCGAATGTATGATAACTAAAAATAATCAACCTATCAGTGTCACGTTGTGCCCGAAGCGATAGACAGATCGCTTCGTGCACAACAAAAATAAGGAAGTGGATTCCCGAGATAGCGGACAGAAAACGAGATCTTGTCAAAGAACAAAAAGAGTCTTTAATACGGAACACAAAATACCCGACAGGAAGAATAACAAAAAGCGCTGGTCAAATAAGGACCAGGGTACAAATAAGGTAACAACAGAAAACGCTTGCGGAAAACAAAAGCGAGGAATATCTGAATAGACTATAGGAATAATTTACATGCAATCAATAACTGGTACGACAATACAATTGCCAAAAGGCTAGGAAGCAATGAGTAATATTAATTTAGGGTTTACTTTCGCGAAGGAACAATGGCGCGGCGTGGAATTCTCCGGCAGTGAGATGACTGCCGGAGTCTCTAAATAAAGGGGGGTAATCAGCCCGAAATTACGGGCAGGTGTGCCGATGGCGGAGGAGAAAACCCGCCACCTGCTGGCGGACACGCGACGTGACAGTACCCCCCCCTCAATGGACGCCTCCCGGCGGACTACCCGGTTTGGAAGGGTGTGCAGTGTGGAAGTCGCGCAAAAGGGACGGATCAAGGATCCAGGAGCGAGGCACCCACTGCCGCTCCTCAGGCCCGTAGCCCTCCCAGTCGACCAGATACTGGAACCCCTTTCCCCTGCGCCGAGAGTCCAGGATGGCACGAACCGTGTACACCGGGTCACCGTCGACGACCCGCGGAGGGGGCGGCGGCGTGGGAGGAGGAGCCAAGTCACTGGAAGACACGGGTTTGAGTAGGGAGACGTGGAAGACGGGGTGAACCTTCATGGTGGGTGGCAGCCGGAGCCTGACTGCAGCTGGGCTGATGACGGCCTCGACCTCTATTGGTCCAGTAAACCGGGGTCCCAGTTTCGCAGACGTGCCGGCCAGGCGAAGATCCCTCGTTGCCAGCCACACCTTCTGTCCCACCACGTATGAAGGAGCCGGGCGACGGCGACGATCCGCGATCCGCTGGTTCCTGGTCGCCGTGCGGGACAACGCAGCCCGGGCCTCCTTCCACACGCGATGGGCCCGCTTAAGGTGGTGCTGCACAGAGGGGACCTCCACCTGCCCCTCCTGGGACGGGAACAGCGGCGGCTGGTACCCGTAGGCGGCCATGAAGGAGGACCTACCAGTGGCAGAAGAGACGAGGGTGTTGTGCGCGTACTCCACCCAGGGTAAGTGGTCGACCCAGGATGAGGGACGGTGAAGGCAAACACAGCGGAGGGCCGCCCCCAGATCCTGGTTGGCACGCTCGGCTTGTCCATTGGACTGGGGGTGGTACCCCGAGGTCAGACTGGCCGTGGCCCCGAGGGACCGGCAGAACCGCTTCCAGACGCGGGATACGAACTGGGGCCCACGGTCCGAGACAATGTCCAGTGGAATACCGTGGAGGCGAAAGACGTGCTGGACAAGGAGGTCGGCGGTCTCCAGCGCCAAGGGCAACCTGGACAGAGGCACAAAATGGGCAGCCTTGGAGAACCGGTCCACGATCGTGAGGACGACGGTCCTCCCACGGGATGGAGGTAGACCCGTCACGAAGTCCAGGGCGATGTGGGACCAAGGTCGAGGCGGAACGGGCAACGGCTGGAGCAACCCCGCCGGGGGCCGACGTGAGGACTTGCCGCAGGCGCAGGAGGTGCAGGCACTGACGAAGTCCGTCACGTCCCTCCGGAGCTCCGGCCACCAGAACCGCTGGGCAACGAGTTGTATAGTCCGGTTCACCCCAGGATGACATGCGACCTTAGACCCGTGTCCCCACTGCAAGACTTCTGACCGCAGCGACGGAGGCACAAACAGCCTCCCCGTGGGGCATTCTGCCGGAGCCTGAACCCCCTCCAGAGCAGCTTGGATCTGCTGCTCAATCTCCCACTGCAAAGACCCCACGATGCACTGGGTCGGGAGAATGGCCTCCGGAGACCGGTCCTTCTCAGCGGGGTCGTGGAGACGGGAAAGGTCGTCAGGTTTGGTATTTTTGGACCCTGGGGAGTAGGTAAGGATAAAATTGAAACGGGTGAAGAACAGGGCCCACCGGGCCTGACGGGCGTTCAGTCGTTTTGCGGAGCGGAGGTACTCGAGATTCTTGTGGTCCGTATAAACTGTGAAGGGCTCCTTCGCCCCCTCGAGCCAGTGCCGCCATTCCTGTAAGGCGGCTACCACGGCCTGCAGTTCTCGATTACCTACGTCGTAATTCGACTCGGCAGCACTGAGTCGACGGGAGAAAAAGGCGCAGGGATGCAGCCTCTGGTCGACCGGAGAACGCTGGGACAGCACCGCCCCCACCCCCGAATCCGAGGCGTCCACCTCCACGACAAACGGGAGATCAGGGACAGGATGCTGTAATACCGGGGGACTGGTAAACGCCGCCTTCAGGTTATTGAATGCCGCGTCCGCGGCCGGGTCCCATCTAAAGGGGGCCTTAATAGATGTAAGTCGGGTCAAGGGGAGCGCCTTCTGGCTGTAACCGCGGATAAAACGTCGGTAGAAGTTTGCGAACCCCAAAAAGCGTTGTAGTTCCTTACGGCTCGTCGGAACCGGCCAGTTAGTGACTGCCTGCGTCTTGCTGGGGTCTGCCCGTAACTTGCCCTGTTCGACAATGAAACCCAGGAAAGAGATGACGGGTACATGGAATTCGCATTTCTCTGCCTTGACGAAGAGCCGATTTTCTAGTAACCGTTGTAACACCAGCCTGACCTGTTGCTGGTGTTCCTGCAACGACCGGGAGAAAATTAAAATGTCATCGAGATATACAAAACAAAAAATGTTCAACATGTCTCTTAACACGTCGTTGATAAGATTTTGGAATACGGCGGGGGCGTTTGTCAGCCCGAAAGGCATGACTAAATATTCGAAATGACCTAACGGGGTCTTAAAAGCCGTCTTCCATTCATCACCCTCCCGGATGCGGACCAAATGATATGCACTGCGTAAATCAAGTTTGGAAAAAATAGTGGCCGTTTGTAAAGGGGCGAAGGCGGAGTCCAATAATGGTAGTGGGTATTTGTTCTTAATCGTGATCTCATTAAGACCACGATAATCCACGCACGATCGCAGGGTCTTGTCCTTTTTCCCCACAAAGAAAAACCCCGCACCTAATGGTGATCGCGAGGGTCTAATGAGACCTGCAGCGAGCGAGCTGTTTATATACTCCGTTAGCGCCTCGCGCTCGGGTTGGGACACCTGATACAGCCGTGAGGTCGGCAACGGAGCGCCCGGCTGCAGGTCTATGGCGCAATCGTAGGGACGGTGCGGGGGCAAAGCGCGTGCGCGATCTTCGCTAAAAACCTCACGAAGGTCCCGATAGCAATCTGGCACTCCGTCAAGGCAGATAGCTTCGGAGGGTTCGACACTGGTCCGTTCATGTTCCCCGATGGCCGATCGTAGACAGTGTTTATAACAATATTTACTCCAACTGTCTACTGCTGGGCGCTCCCAGGAAATTACGGGGTTGTGGGTCTTGAGCCAGGGCAACCCAAGAATGACCGGAGCGTTACGGGACCGCATTAAATAAAAACGGCGATGCTCGACATGGTTACCGGAGAGGCGGAGTTTCAGTGGTTCCGTTCTACACGTAACTACCGCCAGGGGGCGCCCATCGAGATCACAAACCCGCTTCTTATTCACCAACTCCTCAATACCACAACCCAACTCGGACGCGAGAGCTGTGTCCATAAAACACTCATCCGCCCCCGAGTCTACCAGGGCTCTAACCCGCAGCGACCGGGATTCCCCAAATATCTCCCCCTCGAGTTCTAGTCTGTTGGGATTTCCCGGCCGGGGGTCGATACGCCTAGACTTGGGAGGTACTACGCGGGGTCGCGACTCACAGTACTTGGTGTAAGGGGAGAGCGGCGACTCCGGACGGCCGAGAGCAGCGTGCGGACCTTGTTGGGCGCTGTCAGACATGGCCCGATCGCTGAGTCGACGCCTTATCTCCTCCAAAACAGCGTCTTTGCCACCTAGCTGCATCGGTTCCTCCGCGGTATGCAGGGACGGGAACCGATCACCTCCACGTTCCCGGTCTCTCTCCCTCAGGCGGTTGTCCAATCGTAGGGAGAGATCGATCAACTCCGCCAGGTCGGAACCGTGGTCACGGGTCGCCAGTTCATCCTTGAGCTCGGGGTTTAATCCATGGCGAAACAGCCCACACAGCGCTCGGTCTCCGTAGCCACTCTGGGCGGCCAATATCTGGAACTCGATCGAGTAATCCGCCACCGATCGCCTTCCCTGGTGGAGTTCGAGTAGCCGGCCCTCTGCCTCTCTGCCCCGCACGGGATGGTGGAACACCCGGCGGAACGCCGTAACGAATTCGTGGAGCGAAGTCCGGAGGCTCGGCTTCGCGTCGCTCGTCACCATCGCCCATGACGCCGCCGGACCTGTCAATAAGCTCATGATATATGCCACTTTAGCGGCGTCATTAGCATAGACGGAAGGCTGTTGGTCGAACACGAGCGAGCATTGGTGGAGAAACTGTCCACACTGCCCGTGCTCACCCCCGTAACGTGGGGGGTGTGGAAGCGAGGGCTCCCTCATCATTGTGGGGAATGATGCGGGAGCCTCAGTGGTGGTAGGGCGAACCACGGGGGGAGGTGTTCCCCGTGTCTCCACCTGTACCAAACGGGGTTCGAGATCATCGAACCGATGAGCCAGCATGGAAACCGCGCTGCGGAGTTCCGTAAGGGCTTGGCCCTGCGAACTCATCTGTTGCTCCTGTCGGTACAGAGCGGACGAGATCTTTTCCATGTCTGCGGGATCCATGTCGGCCGGAGAATTCTGTCACGTTGTGCCCGAAGCGATAGACAGATCGCTTCGTGCACAACAAAAATAAGGAAGTGGATCCCCGAGATAGCAGACAGAAAACGAGATCTTGTCAAAGAACAAAAAGAGTCTTTAATACGGAACACAAAATACCCGACAGGAAGAATAACAAAAAGCGCTGGTCAAATAAGGACCAGGGTACAAATAAGGTAACAACAGAAAACGCTCGCGGAAAACAAAAGCGAGGAATATCTGAATAGACTATAGGAATAATTTACATGCAATCAATAACTGGTACGACAATACAATTGCCAAAAGGCTAGGAAGCAATGAGTAATATTAATTTAGGGTTTACTTTCGCGAAGGAACAATGGCGCGGCGTGGAATTCTCCGGCAGTGAGATGACTGCCGGAGTCTCTAAATAAAGGGGGGTAATCAGCCCGAAATTACGGGCAGGTGTGCCGATGGCGGAGGAGAAAACCCGCCACCTGCTGGCGGACACGCGACGTGACAATCAGGGGCCAAATCCCACTTTTTCCTCACATCCTGGATGCACCTCCTCTTTCTCAATCACAACCAAATGCAAACAAACAGTCTCTTTTTTACACTCAGCAACACATCATTAAGATAAGATAAGATAAGATATCCTTTATTCGTCCCACACTGGGGAAATTTACAGCCTCCAGCAGCAAGAATGTATGTAGAAAGAAGAAAGAGAAAAAAAAAAACAACAAACATCTTTCAATTAAATGCAATATGAACACAAAATGGATAAATCGCAGTACTATTTACAATTTCCTTCACATCATTTAATTATTATTATTATTATGGTTGTTATTTTTTATTCATCAGCCTGACAGCAGTCGATAGGAACGAGCGTCGGTATCTCTCCTTCTTGCAGCGCGGGTGTAACAGTCTCTGGCTGAAGGAGCTACCAAGTGCTATCAGGGCGGGCTGGAGGGTGTGGGAGGGACTGGCCATCATAGCTTTTAGCTTAGTTAGCATCCTTCTGTTGCCCACCTCCTCCAGAGTGTCAAGGGAGCAACCCAGGACAGAACTGGCCTTCCTGACCAGTCGCTCCAGTCTCTTTCTGTCCCGGGCTGAGATGCTGCCTGACCAGCAGACAATGCCATAATGGATGGCCGAGGCCACCACCGAGTTATAGAATGCGTTAAGGAGTGACCCCTGAACCCCAAAAGACCTCAGTTTCCTGAGTAGGAAGAGTCGGCTCTGTCCTTTCCTAATCAGGGTGTCTGTGTTTGTAGACCAGTACAGTTTGTCGTTCAGAAGAACACCAAGGTACTTGTAGGAGGTCACCCTCTCTATGTCCATACCCTGGATGTTCATCGGTGCTGGTGAGGACTTTTTCCTGCAGAAATCCACAACCAACTCCTTAGTTTTCCTAGGGTTGATCTGGAGGAGATTCTGCTGGCACCAGTCCACAAAGTCCTTTGTCAGTCCCCTGTACTCCCGATCGTCCCCTTCTGTAATGAGGCCAACAATCGCAGAGTCATCGGAGAACTTCTGAAGGTGGCAGTTTGGAGTGACGTGTCTGAAGTCCGAGGTGTAGAGGATGAACAGGAATGGAGCCAGAACAGTCCCCTGCGGCGCTCCAGTGCTGCAGAGAAGCCGGTCCAACTCACAGCTCTGCAATCTCACGTACTGCGGCCGATTTGTGAGGTAGTCTATGATCCATGCTGTGAGATGGTGGTCTTCTCCGGCATTCTGCAGTTTGCCTCCCAGCAAATTGGGCTGGATGGTGTTGAAGGCACTGGAGAAATCAAAGAACATGATTCTCACAGTGCTCCCAGCCTTCTCCAAGTGTGATAGCACTGAGTGGAGGAGGTAGATAATGGCGTCTTCCACGCCGATGCCAGGCTGATAGGCAAACTGCAGCGGGTCCAGTGACGGGCTCACCAGCGGTCGAAGGTGGGCGAGGATGAGTCTCTCTAGCGTCTTCATCAGGTGAGACGTCAGCGCCACCGGTCTGTAGCTGTTCAGCTCCTTAGGGTGGGGGGTCTTGGGCACTGGGACCAGGCACGAAGTTTTCCACAGCTGTGGAGCTCTGCCCAGCTTCAGGCTCAGGTTGAAGATGTGCTGGACAATGTTACACAGCTGGTCAGAGCAGGTCCTGAGGAGCCGGGAACTGATCTTGTCTGGACCTGCTGCCTTCCTCACATTCATCTTCCTCAGTTGGTTCCTTACCTACTCGGTTGTGACGGACAGGCAGGAACCAGGTGACATACTGGGTTGATGAGAGCTGGTCGAAAGAGGAGGGGGAGGAGAAGAAGTCCTCAGTGAGAGAGGTTGCAGTTTGTGGTTGGGGGAAGGGACAGACGACTGGTCGAAACGGTTGAAAAAATGGTTCCGTCCATCTGCCCAGTCCTTGTCCTTCTCGATCACTGTCTTTGGGCTGTCATGGCCTGAGATGGTTTTCAGGCCCCTCCAGACACCAGTGACATTGCTGGCCTGTAACTGGACCTCCAATTTCATCCTGTATATCTTCTTCCCCTCCCTGATCTTTCGTCTCAGCCGAATCTGCACGGCCTTCAGCTCCTCTCTGTTTCTCGACCGAAAAGCTCTCTTCTTCTCCTTCAGCAGGGTCTTTATGTCAGGATTAATCCATGGTTTGTTGTTGGAAAAACACCGCAGAGTTCTGGTGGGTACGGTGTTCTCCTCACAGAAGTTTATATAGTCCGTGATGGTGTCAGTGAGTGCATCAATGTCCTCCCCATGAACCTCGCTGAAGAGTTCCCACCTGGTTGTTGCGAAGCAGTCCCGCAGAGCATCTTCATCTTCCGATGACCATTTCTTTACCATTCTGGTCACAGTTGGCTGCCTGTGCACCAGGGGTTTGTACACAGGCTCGAGAAATACCAAGTTGTGGTCTGCTCTTCCAAGAGGGGGGAGGGAGAGGGGTTTATATGCCTCCTTGGTATTGGCATAAAACAAGTCCAAAATATTATCGTCTCTAGTGGCACAGGTTACATACTGCTTGAAGGTTGAAAGGGAGGACGACAGAGAGACATGGTTGAAGTCCCCAGAGATGATCAGCAGGGCGTTGGGGGACTGTGTTTGCAGCCTGCTCACGACAGTCATCAGGGCATCACACGCTGCATCACTATTAGCCGACGGGGGGATGTACACTGTCACAGCTATGACGTGTGAGAATTCCCTCGGGAGATAATGGGGCCTGAGGCTAATGGCTAGCAGCTCAATGTCCCGGCTGCAGAGTTTGTCTTTGATCGTGATATGCCCCGATCATTTACAGTCATTTATTTGCAGTCACGCATTCCAAACCTTCACCTGAATCATCTATGCCCATGAAAGGCAGCACTGACAAAAAGCAAGCATTTTGTGACTATAAAACCGCAATACAGCAATATAAAAGTTAATGACCATGAAATGTTGGTCCTTCTCTCTGGAATGACCTCCCACTGAACATTCGGCAAGCCTCCTCACTGCCCGTCTTCAAAGCCCTCCTCAAAACTCACTTGTATTCTTTGGCATTCAACTCAGCATGACTTAGATTTGTTCTTGATTTTACTGTTTGGTGCTTTCTACCGCCTTTATTACCGATTTGTCTCACTGTTTATTGTGCATGTTAAATTGCTCCATGTACAGCACTTTGTATGCAGCGATGGCTGTTCGAAAGTGCTCTATAAATACTGTTGACCTGACTTAAAACCGTTTTGATTTTCACTTAATAGAACATGTTTATTTATAAAGTTATCAAGTCTGTATGAGAATAGTTTTTCCAATATTTTTGAGAATTGTGGTAACAGTGATATTGGTTTATAATTTGTAAATAAATGTCTTTTTCCACTTTTATAAATTGGAATGACTTTTGCAGTCTTCATTTTTGTTGGAAATATACTGGCTTTGAATGACAGGTTGCATATACCCTGTATATGGGAAAGGTCGCACGACAAGTTCTATAACCTGTTTTACTCTTGTCATATCAATGTTAAAGCAATCAGTTGACTTTTTATTTTTAAATGTTTTACAATATTTAATACTTCATTATGATTCACAGTGGTAAGGAACATTGTTGAAGAGTTTTTTAATGTATTTATTTATTTATTTATTTCAAACGGGTTTGTTTAATCAGGAATTCCTTTTGCTAGGTTACTGCCTATATTCACAAAATACTCATTAAATGCATTAGCTATTTCTTCGGTTTTCTCAGTTATTGTATTTTTGTCTTTAATAAAGTACTCTGGATAATCTGCTTTTTTTTTCTAATGACATGATTAAGTATTTTGCATATTTCTTGAGTGTTGCTTTTATTCTGCTCTAATAATGCATGATAATGATCTCTCTGACTAGTTCTATAATATTTACTAATTTATTTTTATAGGTCTTATATTTTATTTCAGCATCTTTAGTTCTCAATTTTATAAACAATTTGTATAAATTGTTTTTATTTTTACATGCATTTTCTATGACTTTTGTTATCCTTACTTTGGTCGTTATTCTTTCTGGAGACTTTGGCTGCTGGAAAATGTTTTTCTTCCCGGAAATACATTCATCGTGGGTCTTGTCGGGGCTTCTGCCTCAACCGATCCAACACCATCACCTCCTTCTGGTCTTCCTCCCGTCGGCTATCCAGAAACGCCGGCAGATCCATCGACCATCGTGCGTTAGCCGGCTTGGCTAGGTCGGCTAATGGTCCCCGCAGCAGCGAGACTGCCGCCGTCAACTTCGGGCTACTTAATATCCGTTCGCTTACTGGGAAGGGTAATCTCATTCAAGATATCCTCACGGACCATAAGCTTGACATTCTTTGCTTAAACAGTTGAACGATTCCACTCCCCCACGATTTGTTTACATTTCCAAACCCCGCGATTCTGGTCGCGGAGGAGGTCTCGCGATAGTATACCGCGAGAAGTGGAAAGTACTTCCGGTTTCTCTCCCTCCACTTTCCTCCTTTGAATGCCTTGCCTGTCAAATATCCGGACCCATTCCCACGATTATTGCCACAGTGTACCGCTCCCCAAAATCCCACCACGACTTCTTAAATGAAGTGTCTGCTGTCCTCACCCATCTCTCCTCTCTGTCACCAAATGTAATAATCCTGGGAGATTTTAATATACATATGGACAACACTGCTCGTCCTCTCACCATTGACTTCATTCTTTCAATTAACAGTTTTGGTTTTGATCAATTTGTAGATTTTCACACACACATCAAAGGTCACACCCTGGATCTGATCTGCTGCTCTGGTATTTCCCCCTCCAACTGTACTGCTGCCGAACTTCCAATAACGGACCACTTCCTTATCTCATTCAACATTACACTCCAGCTCTCAACTGCCAAATCACCCTGGACCATCGTTTACCGTAATATTAAAGACATTAACATTCACTCTCTCACTGCATGGCTGACCACCCTGACTCCGGACATTGATTCCACTCCTGATGATTTGGTTTTCCGATATAACTCTGGTCTCACCAGCATCCTCAATACGCTCGCCCCTGTCAAGTCCCGCTCTGTCCTTTTTACTCGGTCTGCCCCTAGGATCACCCCTCATCTCCGTTCCTTGAAATCCCAAACCCAGCAGCTTGAGAGACTATAGGAAAACCGGCCTCACTGCTCACAAGGACATCTATGCAGCTACCCCTATCCCTCTACAGTCTACAAGGATTCCATCTCTCAAGCAAAATCACATTACTACTCCGGACTCATCTGCTCCAATGCTGGAAATACTAAGACTCTCTTTTCCCTTTGGAACAAAATCACTCAACCCCCTGACTCCCTACCACCTCACTTTTATTCCCGTGACACCTGCAACGCACTTCTCCTCTTTTTCAATGAAAAAATCAACAGAATCCACCAGCATCTGGGCTCCTCTGTACCTTTCCCCTCATCTGACCCTCTCACCCCTTCTGACCAAACTGTTCTCTTCTTTTGAACTCCCCCATCTCTCATTAATTTCAGACCTCATCATTAATTCCAAGACTTCCTCCTGTCAGCTCGATCCCCTCCCCACAGTTCTGGTCAAATCCTGCCGACCCTCTCTGCTAACCTTCATCTCAGCCATTACCCATTCCTCTCTGTCGACTGTAATTGTTCCTGTGCTCTTCAAAACTGCAGCTGTCACCCCAATCCTGAAAAAACCTGGTTCAGATCCAAATGACTTCAATAACCTACCTACACCATTTCCCATCTTCCCTTCATCTCGAAAATTCTGGAGAAAACTGTCGCCTCTCAGCTCCACTCCCACCTCACCGACAATAGTCTTTATGAACTATTCCAGTCCGGCTTCCGTCCCCGTCACAGTACTGAAACAGCCCTCATAAAAATCACAAGCGATCTTCTCATCGCAGCAGACTCTGGCCTTATCTCCATCCTCATCCTCCTTGACCTGAGTGGAGCCTTCGACAGAATCTCTCACCCCATCCTCCTCAATAGACTCTCTACCATAGGCATCACCAACACCCCTCTACGTTAGTTCCACTCATATCTCACTGGCCGCTCTCAGTTCATTCAACTTGATTCTTTTACTTCACAATCCCTCCCCGTTTGTTCTGGTGTTCCCCAGGGTTCTGTCCTCGGTCCGCTCCTCTTCATTGTCTACCTCCTTCCACTCGGAAACATTTTCCGCAAATTTGGCTTACACTTTCACTGCTTTGCGGATGACACCCAGCTCTATCTCTCCAGCAAACCCGACGCTCCTCTCCCACCCTCGTCCCTCTCTCATTGTCTCTCAGAAATCAAATCTTGGTTCAACCACAATTTCCTCAAGCTAAACAGCAATAAAACTGAACTCCTACTCGTCGGTACCAAATCCACTTTAAACAAAGCCGTTTCTCCCTCACAATTGATAATGCCACTATATCTCCTTCCCCCCAGGTGAAGAGTCTGGGTGTCATCCTTGTCAGTTCACTATCCTTTCACTCCCACATCAATAACATTACCCGGTCCGCTCATTTCCACCTTCGCAATATAAACCGCCTCCGTCCCTCACTCACTCCGCACACCACCGCTATCCTTGTTCACAGTCTCGTCACTTCCCGTATTGACTACTGCAACTCACTCCTCTTCAGTGTCCATCAAAAATTCCTCCATAAACTTCAACTTGTTCAGAATTCAGCAGCCCGGATCATCATGAGAACCCCCTCCTTCCATCATATCACCCCCATCCTCCGACAGCTCCACTGGCTTCCTGTCAAACTTAGAATGAACTTCAAATTACTTCTCTATACATTCAAAGCCATCCATAACCTTGCGCCCCCCTATCTGTCAGATCTTCTTCAAATCTCCATTCCCTCTCGCTCACTCAGGTCCTCATCCTCCCTCCACCTTTTTCTACCCTCTGCCCGTCTCAATACAATGGGGTGCAGAGCCTTCAGTCGCTCTGCCCCCAAACTCTGGAACTCACTTCCTCCCAAAATTCGTAATATTGACTCTCTTTCCTTATTCAAAACCCAGCTCAAAACCCACCTATTCAGACTTGCCTACCCGCCTTAAATATTTCTTTATTTATTTATTATTTTATCTGTGTTTTACTATTGGTCTTGGCTGTACAGTGTCCTTGAGTGTTGTGAAAGGCGCTTACAAATGTGATGTATTATTATTATTATTATTATTATTATTATTATTATTATTATTATTATTATTATTATTATTATTATTATTATTATTATTATTAAGAATGACATTTGTAACCCGGATTATGGCATGAGGCAATGGGGAGCGGACATAACCAAAATCTATATTGACTTAAAAGAGTAGCGTCGTTAAAAAATTATTTAATTAAACAGAATTGAATATTGCCGTGGCCCGAGCGAATCAGGGCACAAAATACTAGTGGGGTGTCAGCGAATGAGAGGTGCAGTTTTTCACCTTCGTGACGTCACGAGCGTGCGGCGCAACGCGGAGCATCTCGGTCTCTTTTTCTGGCGGGACCTGAACGCGAGCGGACGTATTCTTCGCCGTTGTGAGGAAGTGTTTCGGGAGAAAGAGAGTCATTCTACGCAACCTCGAGTACTGCACTGGGCTAACGTAGCTGTTAGCATTACGTACCGCCGGGATTTCGCCGCCCGTATAACATCGTCGGAGTATCGTTCAACATTCTTCTGGCCGGGTCTTTTGTGGAGTTTCAATTGAGGACAGCGCTGGGATTAGCGTGCCTTCAGTGGAGTGGATTCCATTACGGTGCCCTGACGTCCAAAAGTGCTGGAAAAGGGGGTACAGTGGTGGTGGCGAGCCAACCAAAGAACACACAATATATTACATTTGATACATTTTAATTTATTTTATTTGTGTTGGTGATGTTTAGAAGAATTTATTTTGTACGACAGGAGCTGACAAGAACATTTTGTGTTTAGTTATTTCATTCAGATTGAAAGAAAAAAAAAAGAACTCACACCGGTGTTGAGAAAGGTGATCACCAATTATTTTGTTTGAGGGAAAGGTCAACTAAGAGGTTGAGACTAAATTGTATTTATTTACTTTCTTTTTTCCACTGTGGTTGTTGTGATAATAATTTTGTTGTCCTGTGTCTGTTTGATATAAAAGTTAATTGTTTTTACAACTGTTGTCTGATTGGATGCTCTAAATTGTCCCTAGGTGTGAGTGTGAGTGCGAATGGTTGTTCGTCTCTGTGTGCCCTGCGATTGGCTGGCAACCGATTCAGGGTGTCCCCCGCCTACTGCCCGAAGACAGCTGGGATAGGCTCCTGCACCCCCCGCGACCCTAGTGAGGATCAAGCGGCTCGGAAGATGAATGAATGAATGAATGTCTTGTTCTTTGCCCATGCCACCCCCTCAATAGTGACATCATTGGCTCCAGTGAATCGAACCTAGTGTCCCCTTACTGGTCCAAGTAGAAACCCGTTGTCTACCCATAGTGTTTTATCATCTCCAGCAATTATAAAACAAGCCCTTGTTACACATTTGTTTTTGTGCATGTGATCCTTTGACACATGCTGAGATAGGAGCAGACCTCTCAACTATGAGGCACAATAATCCTCAAGGTCTGTTGAATCATTGGCAGTCTACCCAATGATTCTAGAAAGGGGAGATGTGGTGTAATTGTGTACAGCATGACGATAGAGTCGCGGGGCGACTACGTCATGGGTGTGCATCGAGAGCGGGAGACGAGAGAGTGACTAGTGAGAGAATACACGCTTCGGGAAAGCTCAATAAAAGTTATCCACGTTAACACGACAGCTGGACTCACGTGTGTATGACTTGATAACACGACACTTAGCACTTGTTTTGAAACACTTCTGATACTCAATTTGAATGAATATGAAGTTTTATAAAGGATCGTCGGAGATAGGCACTCAGAAATAACGACAAGACACTTCTGGCTACCAACAATAGGCACTTTATTGGTCCAACACAGAAATGATAACACATTTCAAACAAGTTGTATGAAGCTAAAGAACTCTTACCGTGTGCCAGTAGGGTGGAGAGCCAACACCCTCAGCAGAGTGAGCTTCAATACGAGCTAGGCGTTTGTACGGTAACCCATAGCGGACTCTGCTGAGGAGCATCGCTCCCCTCCTTTTATCCTCTAAAGTGTGTGCATCGGGAGGGGTGAGTGGCCATTCTCATCCCTCCCTACGCCACACTGTTGTGTAATCAAGTGGCATTGATCACAATCAAGTTTTGACAATTCAAGCAAAGCAGACTATGAAGTCGTCAAGGCAGGCTCCAGAGTCCATCTCTGAAATTGCTTAGGCAAGCAAGTCACCAAGTCATGCAATCATCTCAAAGCAGTTTTTCACTGAGAAGATATACATTGATTAAAGAAAACATCACAAAATATCTTAATATACCAGCACTCCTCGTCAGTAGTCGTGAATTATGCTCTTTGCAACAACCGTTGGCAAGTATCATCATCATATACAAAACTGTACATTGACATTGATGCCTTCTTGAGTACATCGACATTGCAGCTATATCGTATGTGGCAAAGTGAAGCCATTCGTGAATTGCTACCAAAGCATTGCTTTTGATTGTGTAATGACATTCTAACTCAATTTTACAAATGTTATTTTCTGATTTTATGGCGAATACAACTAACACATCCAAAATGGTGAAAGACATATGAATTCGAACAGGCAACCCAGTTTAAGGGCTGTCTGCGGGATAAAACGAAAAGAAAAATGGAAAAGAAAATTCATCTTCCCTTTATAGTCAAAGGCTGAGTAGCTCCCGTGGTGTATTGAATGAAGCTGTTTCAAATGGCTCTCAAATTTCCAACACTAGCTTCTGTCCCTCCTCACTTGACGTAGTGTGATGTGCCACGATAGTCAACGTGAAAAGTAGGAAAGTAAACGATGCCTAATGTCCAAAAGCTGCAATCAAGTCACCAAAATATGTTGACATCTCTATTTACGCTCACATCAAGATCTGAAAATAAATCTGAATGACAACCCAAGTATTGTGAATTTTATGGCAATGGTGTTTTCCTTTCCATGGAGGGACTCACAACAAAGCTTGATGTCACTTAATGAGTGGAGCCCTTCGTCCATAAGTTACAAAATATCGGGGCGATCATTGTGATAATTTTTTTAGCTTGGTGTGGGGATAAGAAGATACATTTTTGTGACGAGTGATTGCAGTTTTTATCACATACTCAGCAACAAGCAACATAAGCTTTTTTTAAACTTATGTTGAGTTTTAGACTGCTGACTCAGCAACAAGCAACATAAGCTTTTTTTAAACTTATGTTGAGTTTTAGACTGCTGCCCCAAGTGCCAGTCTACCGCAGTGTCCTCGGCTCTCGTTATTTCCCAATACGTAAATATTTTACAGACATGTCTTGCCATATTACATAATGCCACACAAAAAAACTTGCAGATTCATCCATCCATCCATTATCCAAACCCAGTGGCGGACCCTCAGGGCCAGCAAGGCCTTCTCTGCTGGCCTAAACATTCATACAATAACATAAATTTATTCATTCATTCATTTTCCGTACCGCTTGATCCTCACGAGGGTCGCGGGGGGTGCTGGAGCCTATCCCAGCTGTCTCCGGGCAGTAGGCGGGGGACACCCTGAATCGGTTGCCAGCCAATCACAGGGCACACAGAGACGAACAACCATTCGCGCTCACACTCACACCTAGGGACAATTTAGAGTGTTCAATCAGCCTGCCACGCATGTTTTTGGAATGTGGGAGGAAACCGGAGCACCCGGAGAAAACCCACGCAGGCCCGGGGAGAACATGCAAACTCCACACAGGGAGGCCGGAGCTGGAATCGAACCTGGTACCTCAGCACTGTGAAGCCGACGTGCTAACCACTGGACTACCGGGCCGCCTAACATAAATTTAATTCAAGTTATTTTATTTTCATACATATGAAAACAAAATCACTTCTCTGTATTCTTTAGGTCATATTATTTCCACTTAGTCGAGTGGCTTTCAATTTTATTCTAAATAACATTGAAAGCCACTTGATAAATAACTTATTATGGTAGAGTTTTTAACCAATCATATTTCAACTAGCTTGTGTTGTCAGGTAAATTAAATTTGCTCGGGGCCTTCAGATTAAACAGAGCAGGCCCCTGTGCGCTGTAAATGAACGGGCACAGTCAGGTTGCAATAGCCAATCAGATCACGAGTCTGCGCACCGGGGCCAGCTAGAATGCCTACGTTGAGACTGGACGTGCATGTTCGGTGATTGGTTTAGCACCTGTAGAGGGAGCTATAGCTGCTTTTTAACCCAAAATAGCTGAAGAAGAAGACGTTGATCTGGTTGCGGAACTACTTTCCACACGATTTTCAAGACGGACCTTCCACGAAAAGCTGCGAAGATGTCGCCCAAATCCTGCGCTAGGTAGCCTGTCCCAGCAAGGAAAAGGGTTTGTCCGTCATTTTCAGACGAGCAATTATAAACGGTACCCGTGGTTCACAGCCTCTGAGAAACGCTGCAAATTGCACTGCTGGGAATGCCTATTGCTTGCAACGGAACGATTTTGTGTTTGGAGCCACAGTGGATTTACCCATTTAAGTTGTTTTACCCAGGCAGCAAGGAAACATCAGAGCACGACTGGGCGCTTACAAACTACGGTGCGTTTAAAAATGTTTGGGGACACTCGCGTAGATCTGCAGCTCGGTGAACAGGCACTACATTGGTGAGTAAATGAATTTTATTTTACATTTCTTCTTGTCATTTTATTTCGTTAGTATTAAATTAATGGTAACAAAATAAAATGACAGATACAAAAATGTATCAAATAAATCTGCTCACCTGCAATTTATAATGGTGCATTGTAGTCACTTGCACGAAAGTTCGTTCAACCTCAGTTGCTCAACATCATCAGTTATTTGTTGTTGTATAGCCTATTCTCAAAATGCAAATGATCTGTTAACTTTATTTTCAAAGAATAGTTTGTTTTGTTATTGTTCCAGTGTTCGAAGCCAAGGACCGGCTCGAGGAACACATCACTGTTGACTGGCAACCAGTTCAGCGTTTCCCCCGCCAACTGCCTGAAGACAGCTGGGGTAGGCTCCAGAATGCCCCGCAACCGTTGTGAGTATAAAACGGTCAGGAAATGGATGGATGGATAGACTTGTTAGGTTACCTAAATCCCCACTGAAGTTCTTGGGTGGAAACATAGCGCCTGCCACTCGGTCATTGTTCATTTAGTATTTTTGATCATACTATCTTGTAGTTTTGGCTTTTTGGAAACACTTTTATATTATTCCTCTGTGCTTGGGTCCTCCGTGGTCTCCATGCCACCACATTGAAAAACCCAAATCAAGCAATTTGGGCATATTTAATTGATCCGAAACTTATTAAGCCCCTCTGTGAGCTGTCACCTTACCGTGGTCACCCATATCAAACAGGTCCTAGATGAGGGACCAGACTAATCATGTCTCAAAATACCCCTATGATGAATACAACTACTTAATTACGTTTTCCCTTGCCTGACCGCAGCTCACCTAAAGAGCCCTGCATGGAGGTGGGTTCGCTGACGAGTGCCTGGTGGCCGCCCAGTGATGGTGGAGCCTATCCCAGCTGTCTCTGGCCAGGAGGTGCGGGACAACCGATTGCAGGAAAAACAACAACCATTTACTCGAACAATCACATCTAAGGAGAATCAAGTACAGGGGTTCCCAAACCTTTTCCTGTGAGGGCCAAATAACTTTGCCGTTCTCTGAAGGGGCCGAGGTCTGTTTGGAACCAAAAGCGTGACAATCGCATTGATTTTCTCCTCACAAAAAAAAAAAAGAAAAAATATAGTATGTGAACCAATAATCACTGCAGAGCCTCCCCAAAAGTTTCAGAACCTTTCACAAGTAGAAACCTCCCACCCCTGCCCACTTCTAGTTCTTTCCATCCAGATAAATTATCCCGGAACTAAATGTAGACTATGTGATGAAAACACACAAATTTCCTTCAAATATTGCTCATTACTCCGGTGGAAAGACAACATTGTAAGTCTGTCTCATGTCATCCCATTACCTGTTCTCCCTTGAGCATTTTGCCCAGGTCCGTCATGGCCTTTGCGTCCTCCTTACTATGCACAGTGGCGAGGTTGTGATGTTTGGCTTTGCAGTCACGCAAGGCCTCATTCCATGTCTTTGGCTGATTAACAACATAGAAGTGAAGGCGAGCACTGGCACACAATGCACATGAGCCTGAAGAAGAACGAAAGTGACACACGTGTACTGTAGACATCCACATTCAAAAAGTCAAATACTTGCCTGATGCAACGATAACTACGACCAGTAGAATTTTGTCCATTGCTGTGGTCTGGTGCATCACTGTCAAGACTCTTATTCGTTGCCTTCATTTGTTTTCATGCAAATAACAAAGGGAAGTCTTCTCACTTCCTCTTTCCATGACTGAATTCCACATGATGCCAATGAAGTTAAGTCATAAAATGCCTCATAGCAGCAGTTAATGAATGACAAACTGCACTGTTGTCGTGATGACTTTCCCATAGGTAGTCATGGAAATAATTTGTTGTTGAGTCAAACTGCGACCATCATAACTGTGCAGCCAATGTTTGACATTCTAATATTCAAGTGTAAGAAGAAGTTAACCACTGTAAAGGCTAACAAAAGTTAAACTAGCAAAGGCAAGGAATGTGATTGTAGAGCAATAATGGTTTTATGGAATTATTCCTGTAATAAATGCTTTGGTCGCATTTATACAAGTTGTAGCACTCATGTGTCCTTCAGAAACACCAACCTTTTGTATGTGTCAAATATAGTACTTCATTTTTTGCAAGTACCTGTATTGTCATCACATTTATTTATCCATTTTATTTGGATATGTTTTGATTTTTTTCCACAAATTTATCATCCATCTAAATTGCATTACCATCACGAGGGTCGCGGGCATGCTGGAGTAAATGTCATCAAAATTTCATCAAAGTAATACTTTAGAGAATGTTTTATTTTTTCAATTTTAACCTTTTATATACAGGCTAATGGGAGAGGATAACGCACAGCCCTCTCAGAATGTAAACATCCATCCATCCATTTTCCGATCCGCTTTATCCTCACAAGGGTCGTGGGTGTGCTGGAGACAATGGAATGCTCAGGGACAGACTATGCCAACATTTTCGAGAGGTTCGTAGGCCATTTCTACTGGTGAAAGTGAAGTAATTTTGAAAAAAAAATCGGTCATAAATCTGTGGAGATTTCTCCCTTTCATATTCACTGTTTTCTCATGATGTCCGGAATATTTATATAGTGCCCTCTCAGTCCTTGTCTATAAAGGTAGAATACTGACATTTTCATGTACCGGTACCTGTGTTTTAAATATAGCCTACATAATAACATAATTAATTTAGAAAATCTTTGTAGCGTGGTTCAAAACCAGTGACGGATGCTGGTCTGTCAAGGAGGGGAAGCTCAATTTTGGCCGACATCATAGAATGTATCAGTCTATTTACACGTGAATTCGACCCTCCGTTCCTTTTCAAAAAAAAAAAAAAGAAAAGGATGCTTTCACCATAAGATTGGTAATTGGCTCATTTTGCTGTCAGTCAAAAAGAGATTCAGCCTCAGACAGATCATCCAATCATCATGCAGAAAAGCTCAGCGTCTGGGCCAGGCAATACATGCCCACTGTACATAGACTCCCAGAGACACTGAGCGGCCGATGAATCGACAAAACCAGCATTTATCCAATGACTCGTCTCGTTTCAAAGCATTGGGTCAACCATCCCTGAACTCTCAAGACGCCCAGCGTCCACGCGGTCGAAGCTCAGCGTCCACACAGTTTAAAACACAGTGAAGCTGCGGGAATGAATGATAAGAGAGTCGTGTCGTAACCAGTAATAAGAAGCTGATTCGGAACAAAAGTTGAGCGCGTTGTAGCGCATATTTAGTCAATGACATGTCCACACAATTGTACGTACAAACATATATTTGGTCACTTGTTTCAGATGATTAACCATTCACCACAAGTAGGAAAGATCAGTCATCAACCAGTGTTGGATTTATTATTGTTTAGTAATCATACATTCACGTATTATTCGGTTGATTCTCGTGTCGTCATTTTATGCTCGCAATGAAGAATGCTTCTGCCTGTCAGTATAGTTTGATTTTGCTTGCAAAGAAGAACGCTTATGCTTGCAATCATTAGTTGACTTTGCCTGCAATGAAGAACGCTTATGCTTTCAATAAAGATTTATCCTTTATTATTTACTCACATCTATAATCATTATATGTTCTTCATTATGTGCTCACTTTTGCTTGCTGTACTGTGTGAGAAGTTAGGGTCGCAACCACCTTTCCGAGGACGTGGCTGGGAAGAGATAACTGTTAAGACTAAACAGCGAGCAAGGCTGAACCGTGAATGGAGACATCAACACCAGCTGCAACGGGATGTTTATGTCTATTTGCACACATGTACGTAAATTGCACTCACATACACACACATAGTCAAACAAGTTCAGTGTGTGTTCAACAGCCCCCACCCTTTAGGTTGGACACACCTATGTAGTAGCTTTTCCCAATAAATGAGGAGGTGAAGGGGGAGATCGTTAGGGTTCCGTGTGGAGAACTGAAACCGAACGCTTCTCCTCGTTCCCTCCTGGTACCAGAATCGAGTCTCCTGTCTCCTCCTTTTGGTTATTCTTGAGTGTCAATTTGGACCAACCTGACATTTTTGGGGGCTCGTCCGGGATCGCAACATACCTGACGCCTCCAGACGCTGAGTCGACGGCCAGGAAGACCGTGGCCACGGCAAAGACACCCTTTCTGGGACTGGGTTTCGGCTCCTCGTCTGGGGGCTGAGGGTTGAAGCGAATCCCAGAGGAGAGAGGACTACTCTTGGTAAGTAGGGCGGCGGTGTCCTGTACGTACTTAAACTCCGCATCGACACTCGAGGAGTGTTTGCGCGCCGGGTTTGTAAAGACGGAGGTCGGGGTCTTTAAACCTGTTTTCAATTGAAACACTCTCAGGGCAGGTGTTGTAGTTTGGTTCGAACGCTTGGTTCGAGACCCTGTGTGAGCCTGAGAGGGGTTTGTTGAGAAGGAACTCTTTCAACGGTGATTGAGTGTTTGCGCGCCGGCAAAAAGACGAGGTCTTTTTAAGCCGCAAAGCCCTGAGCCATACTAGTCCCTATCAGGCATACAGACCGTGCAAGTCTCTAAACTGATGAGGGCGACGGTGTCCTGCACGTGCTTAAACTCCGTGTGTAAATAATGTGTGTTAAACCCCGGGTATAAATAAGATAAGATATCCTTTATTCGTCCCAAAGTGGGGACATTTATAATAATAATGTCTATATAGTGCGTTACCTCTGGTCAAAGTAATAGGATACAACCAAATTAAATGCGCATAAATGTATGACTGTGTAACTGTGTGAGTGGAGGTTCGCTACCTCATCTGAACAGGACATTTGTTGTGGCAACTGTCTGAGGAAGCAGAGGCAAGAATTTCCCGCCACCTTGGTGGTAGAAGGTTGGAAATTACCTCAGTCTGAGAAATTGCCACCCTGTTCAAGGGAATAGTCAGCCTAGTTACCCTAGGTAAATCGCTGACTCTAAACAAAAAATTCTCAAATTCTCAAAGTTCCACCCCCTAATTCGCAATGGGGGTTCATAATAGTAAGACAGTGGAGAGAGGTGATCCCAAAAAGAAGTTAACATGTAAGGACTGGAGATTCGTAGAGAGCCAATGTCCTTCGAAGATAAAACATTTAGATACGTGGATAGAAAAATACACCACCGTTATATCCGACTCTTCCGACATCTCCTCCTTTTCCACCATCCTCTCCACCCTCTTACAGAGGGGGCCATCCGATGGCCACCAGGGGAAAAGGAGATTTGGGAGTGGAATTTTCAAAAAAAAATTGGAGTAGTGTTTTTTCCCCTGCTGCGACGAAGGTTGACTCATCCGGGAGTGAGGTACGAGACGCTTTTCCCATGATTGAAGTTGCAGATCCAGACATAAAAGGTGAGTCGCCTGTCATTCTTGTTTATAGAACATGGACACAAGAAGATGTAAAAAAAAGCCGTAGACGGCATTACATCACATAAAATTGACGTGGTACAATTTGTCCAGGAAATGGGGGATCTGCGAAAATCATATCATCTAAATGGAGCTGAGGAGCAACAAGTTTGGATGGCGGCTTGTTTGACAGTAAATTGATGGTGTATACTGTATCGATATTTGGATGCAGTGAAGTCTTCTTGCGGATGACAAAATTAAAAGTTTGGATGTGCTTAACTTGGTTGTGAGCGGTAGTAAGGTGAATATTTTGGTTTGTCTGTAGGGTTGTGTCTGCGAATATGTGTTGGATTAGTCTTTGCGTGTGGGTGTGTAGATATGCGTGACTCTTGGCGCGACTCATGGAGTCTTGTTTGTTTTGTTTTCTGGCTTTTGCAGTGTAGAAGGTTTGTATGGCATCTATTATAATTACCGGTACTTGTAATTGAAACTGTTTTTATTATAATTCCTAACACCACTTCAGCTTCATAATTTCAACCGGCGCTACATGAAGTATGTGTAAATCAGGTAAAGAAATAAAATGGTTGAGTATGGGTGTGGTGACACAGAGAGTTTTGGATACTTATAGTGGGTGACAGGCAAGTGAAAATATTGATGGTGAGACGTAAGGTGATGATGGAAGTTGAGTATGTTGAGAATAAAGAAAGGCACGGGCAGGTGAGGTTTGACACAGTGATGCTACGAATGAGGAGGTCACCGTGTGTTTAGGTTGAAAAGGGCCGGAAGGTCACGAGATGCTTAGATGGTTGTTTGTAAGTCGTAAACAGTGGACGTGTGTGGGACGTTGTAAACTTTCTGGGAGGAGTTAGAATGTGTAAGTATACAGTGAAGGCCTTGATCTGGATGATTTGTGAATGTTAATGTCTGTGGGTTTCAGTTATCTTATTTGTTTTATAAATGCTTCTGTTATGCTGCTAATTGCCAGGATGTTCCGATTATGTTCCAATGTTTTTTTAGATTACGTTCATAAGATGCACATTTCTCTTGAAACCTGAGAAGAGCCATCACGGCTCCTGATGTGGGAGGAATGTTGGTCTTGTCTCATGAATTTGGAAAATTCTGTTACAACTTTGTTATCCGTGGATTGTGTTGTGCCTTCCGTCATTATGAAATTTAATGACTAGAGTTGAAGCTATCGTCGAACATACAAATTCTTGTTGGTTTGAGTCATAAAAAAAAACCGTCAGATTTTACGACACATCTCATTTGTGCATACACAGGCTGGATTTCTAATTTCGTTTGTCACAAGAGCAAAATCTTCCAGCTTTAATCAGCACGTTTCAGGGTCACGTAAGAATAATTTACAATTGGCTTCGTTAACTTAGTATGACTGCACGTTTTAAGGTCAGTGGCATTTTTGAGTATCACGCACCCTAGGTGGTGTTTACCAAAGACAGTTGTGGCATAGATAAGCCTTTTGGCAGCAGTGTATGGTGCGAACTCTGCATGCTGGAAGAGTGCTAGAGAAAAAAAAAAAAAAGATAAAGGGATGAGCTGTTGCACACTAACATGACATTTTTTTGTCGCATGGTTGGCATTTATTTTGTGTGTCTATGTTGTTATGTCGATCCCCTTTAACGCTGGAAAGATGCACAGTGCTGATTTGTATAGTTATTTTGCGGTTTGCTTTTTGACCTCTTTTGGACACAGCGGGTGGGTCGCACATTTTCTGGTCAGCACCAACGGCCATCTTGATGTCCAAGTCGTCAGGGTCCATACTGTCGAGCGACTCGAGATTTGACGTGCGATGCCTGCAGCAGGAGCTCATTTGGCTTTTCTTTCTAATGCTTGACGGTCTTTTTGACGAGGACATGGAAAATTTATTTTTACTTTCTTTGTTAAGGTCGCGGTTGTTGTGAATGTGCCTTGTTAAGTGGAGTATGTTGTATAACACGTGAAGTATTGTTAATTCAGTGTGACGAATGTTGTTCGTTTTTGTATCATGTTGTGATAGTTACGCGGCTCACACGGCAGCGATTTCTTTTTTTTTAGGGGGGACTTGCTGACTAACAGCAACATGATAACGTTTTGGGTTCAGTTCACTTCTGTTTTATATGCGGCAACAAATTGGGCAGTGAACCCAAACTTCTTTTTTGTGTCATGGATTATTTCACGCATTGGCAGGGGGAATGGTGTCTCTGGTTCGGAAACATGATACAACCTATGGTTTTAACCAATGTTGGAATACGGTACATTTTGAACTACATCTCCATTTCAGATAATGTAGAGGGTTTTCGTTGAATTAATGAGGGGGTTTGGTTGAGGCTTTTCCAAAATGGGTCGAAAATTGATAAAATGGAATGCATGTTTCACATTTTATTTGAGACACTATTGCTCCTGCCATCCACAATCTGCAGGATTGGTAGCAAGTCTGAAAGTATATGGTTAAAATTCGATTACAGAAATTGAATTGAAATTGAATTGACTTATATGTTAATATTACGAGAATGGTGTTTTCTTCTTTGTTCGAAATATTGTTTGGGAGACTAAATATATTATTGATAATTTCTACAAAATTGTGAACTAGGAAATTAAGCTGATTCGGTTGACAATATGTGAGAATGTTTAGAAAAAAATGAATTGAGATTGCTGTAGGACGATTGTGCTTTTCCACAGCAGGTTCCAGCGGACATGGCTCTGATTCGAAACATGAAAAACAAACATTGTGTTTCTTTGAAGTGTTGATGACCACACCGTTTGATGGACATTGTAAAAGGTCATCTCGACAGAAACATCCACTGAGGAAGGTGAGCGAAGTCCGGTGACGCGATGGGCACAGTATTTTAGTTACTGGGAACATCAAACGACCGGCGGAAGAAGTTTCAAGACACCTTTGCACTCATTTAGGGTGTGTTTCTGTCGACATGCTAGAATATCAGTGGTGGCATGTCATTTCCTGTTATATGATCACACTAACACATGATCGACTGTTCTCCTTTTTTATATGGTATTTGTGCTCTCCTTTAGCACATGTGAATGGGGGTGTATTTTTTTAATAAACTACATTATTGCGAATAGATCTAGACCAGGGGTGTCAAACTCATCTTTGAGGCCGCTTTGGGGTTACACCTTGCGTGACGCCTCCTGGAGGGATGGCGATCCCACCTATATAGACGCAATTGGGGTTCCTCGTGGCGTGCCAGATGAGTATAAGTTGGTTAACCAGATTGCTGCCGGTTGGGAATCCATTTTCATTTGGGTTACCCCTAATAAGAATGTTGACAGGATCAACTACCTCCACTACAACGTCCAGAGGCTCGGAAATTTTACTGAAGAAGCCGTCTTGGCTATAAAAGAGCAATTGGCGGCCACCTCCCTGATGGCGTTTCAGAACCACATCGCGGTTGATGTGCTCTTGGCAGAGACCAATGGAGTATGTGCGATGTTTGGTGACCAGTGTTGTACGTTCATACCTAACAACACCGCGCCTGATGGCGCCCTCGCCAAGGCCATTGGAGGCCTCCGCACCCTGACTCGCCAAATAAGGGCCCATTCCGGCGTGAATACGTCCTTCTGGGCGGAGTGGTGGCATAAGGCCTTTGGAGAGTACAAGGATTTGGTGTTTTATGTACTAATCTCTTTTGCTCTTTTTGCAGCTGTCTTGACGTTGTGTGGATGCTGTTGCATTCCCTGTATCAGAGTGCTGCTTATCCGGCTTATTACTACGGCTGTCTCGCCCACGACGTCTAAAGTGAATGAGATGTATCCTCTGTTGTTGTTTGATGGCAGTGATTCTGGTGTTGATTATGCCTCTTCGGATGATGACGTGATTTCGCTTCGGCATCAGGGGGTCATAGATGGTTTTTAGTCGTTTTGCTCCCTGCCCCTGGGTGTAACTATGTTTGCGTGTGCGGCATTGACTCCACTGAATAAAGACCGTCGGGAAGGTTCTGTGTGATGATACGTGCAAATGTAGGATGAACAGGGGGGAATGTTGGATTTATTATTGTTTAGTAATCATACATTCACGTATTATTCGGTTGATTCTCGTGTCGTCATTTTATGCTCGCAATGAAGAATGCTTCTGCCTGTCAGTATAGTTTGATTTTGCTTGCAAAGAAGAACGCTTATGCTTGCAATCATTAGTTGACTTTGCCTGCAACGAAGAACGCTTATGCTTTCAATAAAGATTTATCCTTTATTATTTACTCACATCTATAATCATTATATGTTCTTCATTATGTGCTCACTTTTGCTTGCTGTACTGTGTGAGAAGTTAGGGTCGCAACCACCTTTCCGAGGACGTGGCTGGGAAGAGATAACTGTTAAGACTAAACAGCGAGCAAGGCTGAACCGTGAATGGAGACATCAACACCAGCTGCAACGGGATGTTTATGTCTATTTGCACACATGTACGTAAATTGCACTCACATACACACACATAGTCAAACAAGTTCAGTGTGTGTTCAACAGCCCCCACCCTTTAGGTTGGACACACCTATGTAGTAGCTTTTCCCAATAAATGAGGAGGTGAAGGGGGAGATCGTTAGGGTTCCGTGTGGAGAACTGAAACCGAACGCTTCTCCTCGTTCCCTCCTGGTACCAGAATCGAGTCTCCTGTCTCCTCCTTTTGGTTATTCTTGAGTGTCAATTTGGACCAACCTGACAACCAGCAAGCAGTTCCATAGGCTTTGCAGCAGCATCCATCTCTTGTTGTCCATCTCTTGAAACATTAATATTGACAAGCTATTGTGTGAAACAAAACAAAACTGATATACTCTGATAATATTGTTCATTTCTGTCAAGGGTGGTGAAGGGTGTGTGTGTGTCACCACAAAGCATTTATGCTTAGGGTACCAACATGACCCGAACTATTGCCAAAAGACAGCTGGGATAGGCGCCAACACGCCAGCAACCCTTATGAAGATAACGCAGTTCATTTTGTCAGTGATGAGTCGTTGAGAGTTTACAAACTGGTTGAAAGACTGGGTGATGGCTAGTTTACAACTCTGCATGTCCTGTAATGTTGTTGGTGGCCTGTTTGTAACTGTAGCATGTTGTACAAGAGTTATATGAAGGTAATATCGTATTTCAGGTCAGTTGCCTCAATTTTCCTTCAATGAATGAAATTCATAAATAATACGTCATTAGTCATTTTCACCTCTCTATGCATCCATTTTCCAATCCGTTTATTCTCAGAAGGGTAGCGGGTTTATCTCAGCCGTCTCTGGACAGGAGGCGGGCGACACCCTGAACAGGTTGCCAGCCAATTGCAGGGCACACACAGATGAACAACCATCCACGCTCACACTCACACCGAGGGACTCACACCCAGACCTACAGCCCTCACGGGAAAACGGTCATATATTTTTTAGGATTTTTTTCAAAACGGTCGAAAATGTCAACATGTTTGGCGTTCAGATCGCCTTGTTCAGACCCAGGTCATCTTGCCACATTTGAGAGGCCTCTTATTCCCAAATGCATAATCGGATTCAGATGGGAGTTGGACAGCCGGAGTGCTGTAGTTAGCCCCAGACCTACAACCTTCACGGGATAACGGTCATATATTTTTTAGGATTTTTTAAAAAAAAAGTCGAAAATGTCAACATGTTAGGTGTTCAGATCAAGTTGTCGGGACCCAGGTCATCTTGCCACATTTAAGAGGCCTTTTATTCCCAAATACATAATCGGATTCAGACAGGAGGGTTTGCGTTGGAAAGCCGGAGTGCTGTTTTTATCCCCAGACTTACAGCCCTCACGGTATAACGGTCATATGTTTTTTAGAATTTTTTTTTAAACGGTCTAAAATGTCAACATGTTGGGCGTTCAGATCAACTTGTCGGGACCCAGGTCATCTTGCCCCATTTGAGAGGCCTCTTATTCCCAAATGCATAATCGGATTCAGATGGGAGTGGTTGCGTTGGAAAGCCGGAGTGTTGCAGTTAGCCCCAGACCTACAGCCCTCTCGGGATAACGGTCATATGTTTTTTAGAATTTTTTTCAAAAAGGATTCCTTCTTTTCGGATGTTCTATAAATGGGCCAAAAGAATGCAGGTCATATCAGAACGCAGGCCATCTTGTCACTTTTCAGAGGCCGACATCAGAATCGAATGGTCTTGTTGGATACCTGCAGTGCTCTAGTGTCCTGCAGGTTTGGTTTAATTGAGGGATAACTGAAATTCATTTTCAAGAATCTTTTGAAATAACCAGAGGAGCTCAAAATGTCATATTTGAGAGGCATTTTAATTGGTAATGGAATATTCAATCTAAATGCCTGTACTGAGGTTGGATACCTGGGGTGCCCGAGTGTTTCGACAACCTGGTCTAGTTGCGCGATCACCCAGATTGATTTAAAAAAAAATTTAATATCAGATGAAATTGATGTAGAATTACCATTGACTTTATTTTCTATCTCCGCTTGAGAACGCTTTTTTGTGCTGTTGTAAGAGTTCTTGTTCTTCCGGGGTGAACGTATCGTTAGCTGACAGCCAAGGAATGACTTATTTTATACTTTTATTAATGTCTTTTAACTAGAGCTGTCAAACGATTAAAATATTTAATCTAATTAAAAATGCAACTGTCATAATTAACTCAAATGAACTAAAAAATGAATCGTGATTACTCACACATTTTTTATCGTTTCTGAATTTCCTTTTACATTTTTTGTCCTATTTTTTTCCCCTTTTAATGCTCTCATCAACATGGAATCATGAATCAGTTTTCTATGTGCCAAATGCAAATATTTACTGGAATAACAATTTCGATTTTCAATTTTACATGAACATTTTTAACTTGGTGCAGTTATTCACAAATAACCTCTCACACAATATTACTGTCCATCAATAACGGTGAAAAATATTTTGTCGCACAACAGCTGCTTTAACAGCTTTTTTTTTTTTATGAAATCAAAACAGAGCAATATAACATTATAAAGTACACATCTAAGGTACACTAGTACTCAGCCTATAGTGGATTTAAACCATGGTTGCATACTTCATTTTTCTCAAGTTTGCTTTCAACACAGCAGTCTGTTTCTGTATGTTTGTTGAAGAATGACGAGACACCGGACACCAGTGTTCATTATGTGCCGCTGTATTCGAAAGTGCCGGCCGTACAAACAAGCACACGCACTTCCCCCCTGCTGTAGGAACAAACCATTCTGAAAAATAGTTCCAAACAAGTAACAATCGTGTCAGTGGCATACATCGTATACCTGTATGATACACACAGAGAGAGAAGAACAGATAACTTTGGTCTTGTCAGTGGAGCAATATGGCAAATTTTTAAAAGCAAACTTTCCATTCATAAACTCTTTAAGTATCCGTTTTCGGTGTCTCGCGCTGCCATGGCTGGCAAAACAGACATGGGCGTGGACTTCTGCAGCGTGCTTGTTGTTTTGTTCTGGTGTATTTATAGAGCAACGTAACATCCGCTTGTGACGTGTGCCGCGTTAATCTCACGAGAAAAATTTGAATCCCGTTAAAATTCATTTAAATTAACGCCAATAAAAACGCGCTAAACTGACAGCTCTACTTTTAACCCGAACAAATGACGTTTATGCACGAGTGATCGCTCTTTTATTTTGAAGGTCCCCAACGCCGCTCGCCGGCGGCACACTACCGTAATGCAGAGCACTGGCAATCGCAGTAGCGGCTCACTTGACTTCAATTTTGCGAGTGGAGGCTGGCTTGACTGCAGTATATATTTTTTAGAGCCGTGCGTGAGTGTGTTTGTGTGCGTGCGTATCGTGGAAAACAGCGTGATTGAGCGAGTTCGCTGACGTGCGCAAAGGCACAGTCGACAATCACAAACAGAATATAATATTCACAATTCATAAGTCATAATAAAATTAAAAGAACACGTGTGAAAATCCAACATTCATTCGTGTATCTCGAAAAACACGTGAAAATCACAAATATTTTTGTGGATCTCAAAAATCCGATTTTCCCACACTGAATGCAGCATTTACCCGTTGGCCTACCGCAGACTAGTGATGGGAATTCCGGCTCTTCTTAGAGAGCCGGTTCTTGTCACGTAGCAGGGTGGTGGTGGACCCCAAAAAGCGTTTGTTCCTGTTTTGCGGCGAGGCAAGGATTGCCGTCGCTTTTAGTTCCCGTTCCCCGGCGAGGCAAGCTTTTGGACTACTTTGGGACGTCTGGGATCCGTCCCTTGAGGGAGGGGTACTGTCATGATTCGGTTTAGGGACCAACAGGTGGCACTGTAGGGCCTGTTGGCCATTTGGTAATTAGTTGTATAAAAGGACTCCTGCCCGAAAACTCAGTGTCGGGTCATTGTTTGTTCTCGATACTGTCATGTGTGATGCTGTTTGCTCTTTTTTCTGTCTTGTTTATAGTGATGGGAATTCCGGCTCCTTTTAGAGAGCCGGCTCTTTTGGATCGGCTCCCTAAAAAGAGCCGGCTCTTTCGGCTCCCAAATGGCTCCTCAGTTTTTTTGTTGCTTAAATTAATTTAATACCAAAAATAACGTAATATTATGTGTAAAATGGAGTACTAATGCAAAAAATAGACATTATAAAATATTTATTATTTATATGGCTTTATTTATATTCTTCTGAACATACTCAACATGGAGTGCTACAAAAATAAAAACAAAGTACAAAGACCCATCTCAAAACAAGGTCGTCAAAAAGTTCCAATCTCTGAATGTGTATATTTATAAGCTTTTAACTATTTACAGTAAAACAGCATAAGTAAGCTTTGAATACCAGACAACAAATTATAAATACAGGCGGCCCAGTAGCCCAGTGGTTAGCACGTCAGCTTCACAGTGCAGAGGTATCGGGTTCGATTCCAGCTCCGGCCTCCCTGTGTGGAGTTTGCATGTTCTCCCTGGGCCTGCGTGGGTTTTCTCCGGGTGCTCCGGTTTCCTCCCACATTCCAAAAACATGCGTGGCAGGCTGACTGAACACTCCAAATTGTCCCTAGGTGTGAGTGTGAGTGCGAATGGTTGTTCGTTTCTGTGTGCCCTGCGATTGGCTGGCAACCGATTCAGGGTGTCCTCCGCCTACTGCCCGAAGACAGCTGGGATAGGCTCCAGCACCCCCCGCGACCCTAGTGAGGATCAAGCGGCTTGGAAGATGAATGAATGAAATTATAAATGAAAATTTGTAAAACAAAAAGAAAAAAAGCAGCATCCAGGTAAAGGTTTTAGCTTGTCTTTAGCGAAGATTGGCATGAGGAAAAACCAAGTGCCTCAGCTTTGAGGGGTTGATCCTCTTTCTCCTCTCTGTTAATATTTGCCCTGTTTTGGAGAAGATTCTCTCTGAGGGGACAGATGTTGCGACAACACACAGCCAACATTAAATGGATGAAAATCCCTTGCAATCATTTTACCCAGTTCCTCATCAATTGTGTTCTGTTTTGCTGGTTTTATAGCTTTTTGCATAAAGTGGCTCACTTCGCGAACGTCACATCACTACTTGTTTATTCATTCATTCATTCATCTTCCTAACAGTAGGCGGGGGACACTCTGAATTGGTTGCCAGCCAATCACAGGGCACACAGAGACGAACAACCATCCACGCTCACACTCACACCTAGGGACAATTTAGAGTGTTCAATCAGCCTGCCACGCATGTTTTTGGAATGTGGGAGGAAACCGGAGCACCCGGAGAAAACCCACGCAGGCCCGGGGAGAACATGCAAACTCCACACAGGGAGGCCGGAGCTGGAATCGAACCCGGTACCTCTGCACTGTGAAGCCGACGTGCTAACCACTGGACTACCGGGCCGCCCTACTACTTGTTTAGTTCATTGTTATGTTTTGGATTTAGTCATGGTTTTTGTTTGATACTTTGGACTTTGTGTGTTTTGGATTTAGTTTTCTTTGTTTTAAATACAATTCTTCAAATACACCCCGCTCCTGCCTGATTTTTGGGGTCCACCACCACCTTGCTACGTGATAGTTCTTTTGGCTCGGCTCAATAAAAATGGCTCCTCAGTTTTTTTGTTGCTTATATATATTTACTACCAAAAATAATACAAAAGTATGCGTAAAATAAATTACTAAAGTAAAAAATATACAGTATATCAAATATTTATTATTTATATGGCTTTATTTATATTCTTCGAAACATACTCAACATATAGTACAACATGGAGTGCTACAAAAAATAAATTACAAAGTACAAAAACAAAGACCCATCTCAAAACAAGGTGAGCAAAAATTTCCAATCGCTGATTGTGTTATAAGTGTTGGGATTGTATGATTGCCTTTCCCGACTGAGCCAGTAGAGGGCAATATAGCTCTACTTTTGTTTCATAGTGAGTGACGTGGTCGGCCCTATAAATAGGGACACACCTTTTCTTTTTCTCTCCTTCTCTCCACCTGTTCAATAAAACACGCCGATACATGGCTGATGGAAACACCTCGCTCAACTTGTCATTCTTGGATATTAGGCAGAAGGATGCCAATCTGCACGTGCTGTGAAGTGACTCTGCTCACAATAAGCTTACAGTAACACAACATACGTAAGCTTTGATTACCACACAACAAATCAAAAATTTGATATTGGATATTGGGCGGCCCGGTAGTCCAGTGGTTAGCACATCAATTCCAGCTCCGGCCCACACGCATGTTCTCCCTGGGCCTGCGTGGGTTTTCTCCGGGTGCTCCGTTTTCCTCCCACATTCCAAAAACATTCGTGGCAGGCTGATTTAACACTCTAAATCAGGGGTGCCCATTAGGTAGATCCTGATCTACCGGTAGATCTAAGACAGGTCCCAAGTGGATTCGAGGAGTGTCGAGAAAAAAAAAACAACAACAACCATTTGTGTGTCTTTGTACATGTTAGTAATATATTTTTTTTGTGTTAATATACACTGCTCACTAATAAGATAAGATAAGATAAGATAAGATAAGATAAGATAAGATAAGATAAGATAAGATAAGATAAGATAAGATAAGATAAGATATCCTTTATTCGTCCCACACTGGGGAAATTTACAGCCTCCAGCAGCAAGAATGTATGTAGAAAGAAGAAAGGAGGAAGAGAAAAAAACAACAACAAACATCTTTCAATTAAATACAATATGAACACAATGGATAAATCGCAGTACTATTTACAATTTTCCTTCACATAATTTAATTATTATTATTATTATGATTGTTATTTTTTATTCATCAGCCTGACAGCAGTCGGTAGGAACGAGCGTCGGTATCTCTCCTTCTTGCAGCGCGGGTGTAACAGTCTCTGGCTGAAGGAGCTACCAAGTGCTGTCAGGGCGGGCTGGAGGGGGTGGGAGGGACTGGCCATCATAGCATTTAGCTTAGTTAGCATCCTTCTGTTGCCCACCTCCTCCAGAGTGTCAAGGGAGCAACCCAGGACAGAACTGGCCTTCCTGACCAGTCTCTTTCTGTCCCGGGCTGAGATGCTGCCTGACCAGCAGACAATGCCATAACTGAGGAGCCATTTGGGAGCCGAAAGAGCCGGCTCTTTTTAGTGAGCCGAAAGAGCCGGCTCTTTTTAGTGAGCCGATCCAAAAGAGCCGGCTCTTTTTAGTGAGCCGATCCAAAAGAGCCGGCTCTTTTTAGTGAGCCGATCCAAAAGAGCCGGCTCTTTTTAGTGAGCCGATCCAAAAGAGCCGGCTCTCTAAAAGGAGCCGGATTCCCATCACTACAGCGTTTGTGTGAGTGTGTGTATGTGCGCTTGCGTGTGTCTGTAACCCTCCCCTCCTTCTTCTACCACGGATCTTAACCAATCACGTGCGGCTTTACCCGAAGGAGGGAAAAAAATGGAGAAAAAAAGTCGGCTCCCAAGAGCCGGTTCGTTTGCGAACGACACATCACTACAGCAGACACGGGCGCCACGGCTTCTATACGGGTCTACGATTGAAACGCCACTTAATATGGTGGCGTAAGAAACACTTCCGGGTCGGTTTCGAACCAGTGAGGAGTTACCAACAATTTATGCGAAATATTTCATGTAAATGGTCGGTTACTTTTGTTTGCTAAGCAGAATAGGTTTTATGGTGTTGCTGCCTACTTATTTATGATATATTTGTCCCCTCGGCCAAACATGCGCGCTCCGGTCTGCGCATTCCTCGTTTGTGTGTGTATGAGCACGGTGGCACCTCATCAATTTACCGAGGAAGAGATGCAAGATGTCAGGTAAACCCACGCGCACCGAACTTCGGGAAATGTCTCGCATTTCCATTTGTCTGAAATACATTATTGAAGTTGAACGTCAACGAACAACATGGCTTTGCACCGCAATTGGCGCGAGAGATATTTTATGTTGTTGTCCTGAAAACAAAGGTCAACTTTGTTTTCAATAATTTGCCCACCAAGATATGATCATTCATCATCATGGGCGACTGCTCATTTAATATATTACTTCAAGTTAGAAGTCATTAACTGGTAGGCCGCCTTCCGGTGTTACAGTTCAACTGACTTCCACATAAACTGGCTCGCGATTCCAGCTGTGGTCGTTTGGGCTATGTTCCCTCGAGTCACATTCAGTTTCCTCTCTGTAGATTCGTCACAAGTTACATCGAAATTGTCGAACTAGATACCAGTTTAATTCTTTTAAAAAAACATGTAAAACAAAAGGTCTCTTTACAACTCCCCGCTGACTACTATAACTTTTCAAACAGTAAAATTTTTAATTAATAAAAACAAAGGAGAGAGCGGTGTTTGAACCCGTGACACGAAGGAACAAATCGGGGGGCACCTGCTCTTCCCACGACTGTATACCACTAGCTAGCACACTTTTTGTAGCGTAGAATTCGTACTTGCAGATCTAAACAAGCTCCCTAGAGGGCACTTGTTTATCTGGTGCTCGACAGGCTTCTGGGAAGCTACTCAACATCGTGTTGTTTACACCTTTAGGTTTAGATGATGACACTCCCACGTACTAATGTGTGCCGATATCTATGATGACAAGTTCATCTATGCATAGAGGAAAAAAATAATGACAGTAAAAAAGAAGCATTAACGTTTTTGAAGCGACAGAACGGCACATATGGACGGAACGGATTGGGCAATATATTTACAGCAACAGAGCAACTGTGTGAAGTTGCTTCCCAGAAGACAGTTAACATGCATCGACCTTCAGATTATCGTATTTTCGCACTATAAATCAAATTTTTTTCATAGTTTGGAAGGGGGTGTGATTTATGTGTGAAATAAGTAACACATATCATTTGACATGTTATTTTCACATTAAACCGCAAGAGGGGGCTCTAGGCCTGTGTTGATGCTTTCCATAGTGACAAAAAAACCCTACGATGACTCTGACGTCAGCGAAGTAGAAGAGGAAGCTACTACTACTTCTTAACTGGTGTTGGGTCCAGCATGTGTCGGGCTCACAGAGCAATCCACGTGTTGGTGCGTTTGCTTCATGAGATCACGTGATCAACATGTGAACTGCGTTGGCTCAGCTTGGACAGCGTCGACTCAGTCCAGGCTGCATGACACAGTCCAGGCGGCGTCGACGCAGCAAAAGCCTGCCACATGGTGTTTAGAAGGAAGTGCATCTAGCAACGCGATGCCGCCTGCCGAAACAAACCAGACCTCACCCTCGCTAGAATAAAAATATATATTTGGGCAAAAAGGAGAAAACAGATTATCAGAAAATCATGTCCGTCTGAATTCGAGCGTTGTGTCGGCTGTCATATAATAGGCTATTATTATATGAGAAGTGCTTTATGAAAGTTTGTACTGTATGTCATACTCCAGTTGATTGAGAGGTCCCGCCTATAAGGGGGAGTCTAGGAAGTGACTGCGAGTGAGCAGACCGCACGTTTGACGACTCTCCCACGTTGTTATTAAAAGTCACATAAACGTAAACCTAGTCTGCTGACCATCATTTCATTGGACAGGCTTGCTTAGCTGTTGTCATAGTTCAAAGCTTCTTTAATATGTGGCGTGCGTTGCGTTGGCACCGTGAGTACGTGCTCGCGCTCATACGCGCACAGCAGAGAGCAGCGAACTATCTGACTGCTGAGACGCGCTTCACTCGAGTGACGTTGCTACAGTACGTGCATATTATGGAGCAGCAATGCAAATTGTCCACCGTGTAGAGCCATTTTGATCTCCTTTTGGAGAATAAGGTATTTATTCAAATCTCTTTGTCTCACCAAGTGTGTCTCGGATTTTTGACATGTCTTATTCCATAGTGTGTGTGTTCGCCACAGCAGGCGAAATAGCATACAAGAAACGCAACAGACTGAAATTTAAACCACTGAAACATCTAATTTTTCTAAATTAAAATTTGTGAAGACAAAGCCCACAAGCATCCTCATTCACATGATTTTCACATTATTGAAACACATTGATTGATACAATATGAATGCATGGATGTGAATGATATTGTATACACTACTTCTTACTTTCATAACTTTGCTGCTGTGAATTGGGAATTTCTCCATTGTGAGACTAATAAAGGTTTTCTTCTTCTTCTTCATCATCAAATCAGTCAGTTCAGTCTGTCAAGTGGGTTGACTGCAGGGATTTTGAAGGTCCAGCAGGTGGCAGTGGTCAGCAACACGGTATCGGCACAGTATCAACACAGTGTGTCGACACGCCTCATTTCTTTATTAAATAAATAGCATCATAGTGAAAGTTCTGCTTGAGAAGCATCATTTCACAAAAAGCTCATTTTCTCAGAATTTTTCTTGGAAAAAGAACTAACTAACTTAGTAGTACTAAATTAGTTCGTTCTCGTAGATAAAAGCTCTTTGATGTGTACCGTCCGTTGTGTCAGCACTGATTGGTTGAAGCCAAAAGACGCACGCATGCGTACATATTCGCGCTGACTCACGCACAGCAGAGAGCAGCGGACTATCGACTGCTGAGTCGCGCTTAACTCGAGTGGCATTGCTACAGTACCAGCTGTACCTTCAGCATGATGTCAACTTCTCGCTCTGTAGAAAAGTTTGCTACTTCAATGTTTGTAGATATTTTAGTAACATGTTGCCGTTATAAACTGAAGTGGCAGAATTTGATATAAAATTACAGTATAATTCATGCAAAGAGTCAATATTTGGAGTGCTGACCACTTCTTTTTCAAGACATTTGCAATTCGCCATGGCATGCTTTCAATTAATTTCTAGGCCACATCCTGACTGATGGCAACTCAATCTTGCATAATCAAAGCCTGGAGTTTGTCAGAATTTGTGAGATTCTGTTTGTTTTGTCTCTTGGAGGACTGATCACAAATTCTTTGATTAAGGACTGGGGAATTTCCTGGGCCTGGAGTCAAAATGTCGATGTTTTGTAATAAACTAAAATACAGCAAATAAGAAAAACATATGAAACCACACATAGTTGATGAGTAGAGAATATCAATATATTAAATATTGTTTGGTAGAGTTGAGCAGACTTCAGCTGGTTGAAGGTTAGTGTATTTTAATGCGGCTCTCAATATTGGCCCAATTTGGCTGTCACGGACCGTTAAGTGTTTTAATTTTTTTTCCCCCATATCAGGCTGATAATTGTCGGTCTGACGAATATCGTGCATCCCTAGTTCAAACCACTTTGCAGAACATTTGAACGACTTGGCCCTGTAAAAATTATTTACGTACTCCACATTGACAGTTTAACACTTCTATAGGTTAAAGGTCACAACCATGAGCCGCATGAGCACGTTTTGAAATGATCCGGTAATTTGGTCACATTTGAACAGAGGCGTGTAGAATTTATATCCACTGCATGTTGTATGAGAGGGCTGTACTATAGTACATTGAATACAGGATAATGTATTGATGCTGCATTAGACGTGTATACTGAAGAATAGTAACAATGATGTTAAGATGCACTTGAATCCCTTTCAGACAACGAATCAAAGGTATGTTCTATCATGCCTACAACAGTTACTTGGACAATGCCTTCCCCTATGATGAGCTTCGCCCCCTGACGTGTGATGGTCAGGACACTTGGGGCAGGTGAGGTTAAAGGTTTCCTTCCAAGTGGTAGTTATTTAAAATCACCATCCTCTTCCCCTCTTCTTTTTTTTCTTCAGTTTCTCACTGACGCTCATCGACGCGCTGGATACCTTGCTGGTGAGATTGGAAATGGCTTTGCTGTTGTGCGGAATCCTGTGATTGACATCTGATAAAGGCAACCGTGTGTGTCAAGGTGCTGGGAAACCAAACTGAGTTTCAGCGTGTGGCATCACTTCTCCAAGACACAGTTGACTTTGACATTGACATTAATGCCTCCGTCTTTGAGACCAACATCAGAGGTTTGTACAAGGCTGCATTCACACTGTAGGGCGTGATGCCCAATTCAGATTTTTTTTGGTGAAATTTATTCTTTTTATGTACTCATAATGTGAACACAACATGTCTATGATGCGAGTGCACAAGCAAGTGCACAAAGCACGACATCGAGTGATGTACACCCACAACTTTATTGTGCAGTGTTTATGGAAGTAAATATGGTCCTGCATGCCAGGGGCTCCTTTTACCATGCATATCGCCAGAGTAGTAAGATAGGAGGAGGAATTAATATTTTTGAGGATATGAAGCAACAGTCCTCCCTCTCCTCATTTCAAGGTGACGTCAACGAAAGATGACGTGATGTCATTGCCGCACATAATAAATCAACCATCTTGGCTGAATTACTACTATTAGTCAGCCATCTCGCTCTCCGTCCCGCGTCCTAGATGCATAATTTTCCACGGTACGCACAGTTCCAAATAATGTGCGTTTTTGTGACGCAAGGAAATTTCTCAGTCAAAACAATTCAATTCAGTTCAATTGTATTTATAGAGCACTTTCGAACAGCCATCGCTGCATACAAAGTGCTGTACATGGAGCAATTTAACATATACAATAAACCGTAAAACAAATCGGTAACAAAGACGGTAGAAAGCACCGAACAGTAAAACCAAGAACAAATCTAAGTCATGCTGAGTCGAATGCCAAAGAATACAAGTGAGTTTTGAGGAGGGATTTGAATATGGGCACCGAGGAGGCATGCCGAATGTTCAGTCTGAGGTCATTCCAGAGAAAGGGACCAGTAACAGAAAAGGCTCGATCCCCTCTGAGCCTCAGTTTAGTTCTTGGTGCTTCTAATGATTTCTGGTCCGCAGACCTGAGGCGCCGGGCAGGTGTGTATGGGTGAATGAGCTCAGAGAGGTAAGGTCAACAACAACAACAACAACAAAAAACTACGGCAGGCCTGAGGATTTCACGGTAACGATCGTTACCGGTAGCGTGTTGTTTCTGTGGTGTCATTTTGACGGTACAGTGAAACTCCTCTAGAACTAAACCTACATGGGTGAATATACCTCCTAATGTGAAAAAATCTTCATGCAAATGTTCATAATGCATGAAAACAAATCTGATATGTGTCGCATATGTGCAAAAAAATCAGAATTTGCTCCGTTTGCTCCCCAATATTCTTTTAACGTCTGAGACCATCACTTAACAACTGCATTTATACTGACGCTAGATTACACACAGGTGGATTCGATATCTTTGTTTGAAGCATGAATTGCAGCATCAGGTCAGAAAGTTCAACGGGGGCTAATACCACCATATATAAAAGTCAAGCTTTCTTCCCTACGTCTGATCATTTGGAGGATTGGCCCATTGAAATGGCCTCCTCCATTTGTCACTTTCAACCCCCCCCCCCTCCCCCCAAGTAGCAGCAGGCGGGGAGTGACAAAGGGGCCACCAGGGCTATCAGTGAACATGTTTTCTCATTGTCGGCCCCTCAGTGGTGGGGGGTCTGCTGTCCGCCCACTTGCTCTCAGGCCGAGCCGGAGTGGAGCTGGAGCCTGGGTGGCCATGTTCCGGACCACTCCTGAGGATGGCTGAGGATGCTGCTAGAAAACTGCTCCCTGGTGCTCAACACACACACACGCACGCATGTTTGAAGACTCTGTTTTTAGTTGAACAACAGAGCATTTGGAAGGTTAACGAAGATCATAAAAACTATAAACCTATATAGCCGCATTGTCTGCACATTTCCAGCGTTCGAGACTCCCACTGGAATGCCATATGGCACGGTCAACCTGCTGCGGGGCGTCAGTCCCACAGAGACATCCGTCACCTGCACCGCTGGCGTGGGAACCTTCATCCTGGAATTTGCCACACTGAGTCGACTGACGGGCAATGCCACATATGAGGACATTGCACGCAGGGCGCTGAGGGCTCTGTGGAAGACCAGGTCGGACATCGGACTGGTAAATGTAACGCGTGTCGGCAGACTCAGTGATGTAAATAGAGTGATATAGTCGTGTGAGGTGACAAGGGAGTGAATATAAACCTGGGGTGCCCAACCAAGTCGATCGCAAACTGGTCTCAAGTCGATATATCTTTTTTTTTTTTAATTCTTTTCATTTAAAGTTAGTTTCATGTACAATTCACCGATGGCACTGGCAAAGAATAGTAATTTGGAGCGCCATGAGAAGCATTTTAAAACAGTACACATGAGCTACAATAGTGACGTTGTTGCACTGAAGACGTGCGTCCCATGCCATCGCGTCAGGTCTCGACTCAGGTAGGCACTGCTGCCTTTTTACAAACTCACAAGCTCTTGTATCAACTTTATTTTTCTGTTTCGTTTATGTTCGGCACCGTTATGGCAGTTTCTCATCATGGCATGCGTATGTGTATGCGTGCACGTGCAGTAGCGGGTCGATCGTGGGAGGTCTCTTGCTTGAAAAGTCGATCTTCGGTCTAAAAAGGTTGGGCACCCCTGATATAAACGCTTCTGTGTCTAACAGTCATCACACTGCAACGTGTCTCGTTATGCCCCTTGAGTATCCAAACAATATGCTTGATACCAAATTGCGAGGTGTGGATCTATTATTCGTGGAGCTCTTAAATTCTGATTATAATACGTTTGTACAAAATCACAGAAGAATGACACTTTCAGTGTTTGCTTTTGATGATGCAGTATCAGCTTTGAGTTAAGATACGGATTTGTTCTCAGTTTGAGTAGCTCCTGAGCATGGACCTTTAGGATCTGAAATTTTTTGCATGAAATTAGAAATTGTTGTGCTTTAAGGCAGGGGTCCCCAACCTTTTTTGCCCCACAGACTGGTTTATGTCAATGTTTTCAGGGACCGGCATTTAAGGTGTGGTGGAAATAATACAACAAAATAATATGGTATGAGCTGCATGAAAACTGGTGTTTTCGAAATATAATAATAAACACAAGGAGCGTCTAATCTGGCCACAACACTCTGATCGCTATGGTAATTTAATGCCTTGAAAATTCGTATTTTCAACGCAAATTCAAAGTGCATGAAAATGCCGACTCACCACAGCCCGAGCTTGATTTTCTGCAACCAGACGGTCCCATCTCGGGGTAATGGGAGACAATGACACCTCATGTATGTGGTTTATGTCTAGTCTACTTCGTAATTTAGTTCTAGTCCCTTCTGCTGCTGCAGAAAACCCCCGCCTCACACAGGTAGGATGTCGGAAATAGCAGCAGTGCAATTGTGGCGATCTCGGAGTATTCAGCCATAACTTTAATCCAGTTTTGTCGAACGTACTTTTAAGGCCGCCGTCATTTGCGATCTCCAGTGTTTTCTTTTCAGCGTAATCGGGCATGTGACAGAGAAGAGTGGCTTGATGTGTGTCAAGCGTGACAGAGACGGATGTAACAGAGAATCCGGTAATTTTTCAAAATAAAACATATTTCGTATTCCGAAATAAATAAAACGGAATTAAGGTGAGTCTGTGCGGCTCGGTACCAAATGCCCTGCGGACCGGGGGTTGGGGACCCCTGCTTTATGGTCTAAATGTGTAATGCAAGTGTAGTTTCATGTTTATGACCATGAGAAATGAATTTCTGATCAGCAATGTTGCGTGTAATTTTCAATGCAACTGAGCATTTACACAAACTTCCCTGAGCATACCATGGACCACGGTGAGCAACGTGCACACAGCGGCTAAACCAATATCACACCTGCCCAAAAGCTGGGATCATAACAAGTTACGCGATGTAGGAGAGGAATATTTGGCTTTTGAGTGAAAATTCAGGCCGAGCCGAAAATACATTCAAACCTTTCCTTTACCACCAAATAAAACCGCTGCACTTGTCTCCACCAAAACCAGACACCCATTGTTTCCAGTGTCATTTTCCCAGTCATGAAAAACTCAACAGGGCTAACTCTGTGCTATGCCTCATCTTAAAACCTGACTGGAAGACGTCCATGATGTTAGGTTCATCCAAGAAAGATTTTAACTCGCAAATGAATGAAGAACAATTTTGGGTCGGCTAAAAACCTGATTTGTTTTTAGCCGACAAGGCAACATTCGCAACATTCACACTGCAACAAAATCATATACAGTATATGACTATCATTAACTGTGAAAAACTTAAACTACCATGGCATAGGCTATTGTTGAGGCTGTTGCATCTTTGGAATACGTGTCAGGCAGAGGAAAGCAAAATCACATGGCGAGTTAATCTTCAGACACCGACTGAACTGAGCTCTTATTTAATTGAAATATGAGTCTTTGTCATTCTGGGCTTGCAGGTGGGCAACCACATTGATGTGGTCTCCAAAAAGTGGGTGGCTCAGGACGCCGGCATCGGCGCTGGCGTCGACTCCTACTTTGAGTATCTGGCGAAGGGAGCCATCTTGCTGCAGGATGAGGAGTTGCTGCACATGTTTGACGGTGAGTTACATGATCCGCCCATCACCTGCAGAGGTACGGTCAGTGTGTGATGAGCCCTCACTCTGGTATTACAGCCTACGATCGGGCCCTTGAGAACTACACGCGCTTTGATGACTGGTACTTATGGGTGCAGATGCACAAAGGTACTGTGTCCATGCCCGTGTTCCAGTCCCTTGAAGCCTTCTGGCCCGGTCTGCAGGTAGCCATGCAGCCCACATCCTCCCGCTCGGTGATCAGCGAGCAGTTGGTTGAAAGTGCTTTGTCTTGATTTCAGACTCTGCTAGGCAACCTGGACGGTGCTGTCAGAACCTTCCAGAACTATTACTCAGTGTGGAGGCAGTTTGGAGGTCTGCCCGAGTTCTACAGCATCTCTCAGGGCTACACCGTGGACAAGAGGGAGGGATACCCACTCAGACCCGGTCTGGTTATTTAAACATTCTCCTTCGTTCTGTGTCTTTGTCTGCGGTTTCCCTGTCATCATCACCTTTCTTCTTGCGGTTGCCCTGTCATCATCACCTTTCTTCTTATCTGTACTGAGATCGCAAGTCAAGTGGTTCATGTGTTTTGTTTATTTAAACATATTCTGTTTGACTGCTTAGTGATGCAGAATGGATGATATGCAAAAAACAAAACAAAACCCCAAACTGGTTTTATGTGAAACAGCAGAGTTGGATTTATTGCCTCTGGGGGTTATTTATATTGTAATTGGGGGCTGTCACGTTGTGCCCGAAGCGATAGAATGATCGCTTCGTGCACAACAAAATCTTGCTGCAGGATGAGGAGTTTATAGCAAAAATAGCAGACACAAAAAGAGATTTTGTCAGAGAACAAAAGGAGTCTTTAATAACGAACACAAAATACCCGTCAGGGAGAATAACAAAAAACGCTGGTCAAAATAAGGACCAGGGATAGAATAAAGAGAACAGAAAACGCTTGCGGAAAACAAATGGCAAGGAAGGTCTGATTAGACAATTATATAAATTTCATACGTAAAAGGAACAATGGCGCGTAATAACAGCCACAAGGCTAAGAGGCAACGAATAATCCAAATAGGAATTTGAGTGAGAAAATATAGGCACGGCGTGGAATTCTCCGGCAGTGAGTAGACTGCCAGAGCGTCCAAATATAGGCAGAGTAATCACTTGCAAATGAGTGACAGGTGTGCAGGCGGCGGGGAGAAAGCCCGCCCCCTGCTGGCAAACACGGGACGTGACAGCACCCCCCCCCCCCCCCCCCCTCAACGGACGCCTCCCGGCGGCCTACCCGGTTTGGACGGATGAGCAGCGTGGAAGTCGCGCAGAAGGTATGGATCAAGGATCCAGGAGCGGGGGACCTATTGCCGCTCCTCCGGCCCGTAGCCCTCCTAGTCGACCAGATACTGGAACCCCCTGCCCCTGCGCCGAGAGTCCAGGATGGCTCGTACCGTGTACACCGGGTCACCATCGACGACCCGCGGAGGAGGGGGCGGAGTGGGAGAAGGAGCCAAGGGACTGGAAGTCACTGGTTTGAGCAGGTAGACGTGGAATACGGGGTGAACCCTCATGGAGGCCGGTAGCCGGAGCTTGACCGCGACGGGGCTGATGACGGACTCGACCTCGAACGGTCCGGTGAATCAGGGCCCCAGCTTCACAGACGTGCCGGCCAGGCGAAGGTCCCTCGTCGCCAGCCACACCTTTTGTCCCACCACGTATGTAGGTGCCGGGCGCCGACGACGATCCGCGATCTGCCGGTTCCGGGTCGCCGTGCGGGATAGTGCAGCCCGGGCCTCCTTCCACACGCAATGGGCCCATTTGAGGTGGTGCTGCACCGAAGGGACCTCCACTTGTCCCTCCTGGGACGGGAACAGCGGCGGTTGGTACCCGTAGGCTGACATGAAGGGGGACCTACCAGTGGCTGAAGAGACGAGGGTGTTGTGCGCGTATTCCACCCAAGGTAAGTGGTCGGCCCTGGAGGAGGGACGGTGGAGACACACACAGCGGAGGGCCGCCCCCAGATCCTGGTTGGCACGTTCAGCTTGACCATTGGACTGGGGGTGATATCCCGAGGACAGACTCGCCGTGGCCCCGAGGGACCGGCAGAACCGCTTCCAGACGTGATGGAGGAAGACCCGTAACGAAGTCCAGAGCGATGTGGGACCAAGGTCGAGGAGGGATGGGCAACGGCTGGAGCAGCCCGCCGGGGGCCGATGTGAGGACTTGCCGCAGGTGCAGGAGGAGCAGGCACTGATGTAGTCCACCACATCTTTCCGGAGCTCCGGCCACCAGAACCGCTGGGTAATGAGTTGCACAGTCCGTTTCACCCCAGGATGGCAAGCCAACTTGGACCCGTGCCCCCACTGCAACACCTCCGAACGTAGCGGTGGGGGCACGAACAGCCTCCCCGTGGGACATTCCGCCGGAACTTGGACCCCATCCAGAGCTGCTTGGATCCGCTGCTCAATCTCCCATCTCAACGCCCCCACGATGCACTGGGCCGGGAGAATGGCCTCCGGTGTCCGGTCCCTTTCTGCGGGGTCGTGGAGACGGGAAAGGGCGTCGGGCTTGGTGTTCTTGGACCCCGGGGAAGAGGTGAGGATGAAGTCGAACCGGGTCAGGAACAGGGCCCATCGGGCCTGACGGGCGTTCAGTCGTTTGGCAGAGAGTATTCTAGGTTTTTATGGTCTGTGTACACGGTGAAGGGCTCCTTCGCCCCCTCGAGCCAGTGTCGCCATTCCTGTAAGGCGGCGACTACGGCCAGCAGTTCACGATTGCCCACGTCGTAGTTTGATTCGGCTGCACTGAGTCGACGAGAGAAAAAGGCGCAGGGCTGCAGCCTCTGGTCGACCGGGGAACGCTGGGACAGCACCGCCCCCACCCCTGAATCCGAGGCGTCCACCTCTACGACGAAAGGGAAATCAGGGTCAGGATGTTGCAATACGGGGGGATTGGTAAATGCCGCCTTCAGTTCTTTAAATGCCGCGTCCGCAGCCGGGTCCCATCTGAAAGGGACTTTAATGGACGTCAGTCGGGTCAATGGGAGCGCCTTTTGGCTGTAACCGCGAATGAAACGTCTGTAGAAATTGGCAAACCCCAAAAAGCGCTGTAACTCCTTCCGGTTGGTTGGAATCGGCCAGTTCGTTACCGCCTGAGTCTTGTTGGGGTCTGCTCTTAGCTTGCCCTGCTCAATAATAAACCCCAGGAAAGAGATGACGGGTACATGGAATTCACATTTCTCTGCCTTGACGAAGAGCCGATTCTCCAATAAACGTTGTAACACCAGTCTGACATGTTCCTGGTGTTCATGTAACGACCGGGAGAAAATTAAGATGTCGTCAAGATAGACGAAACAGAAAATGTTAAGCATGTCCCTTAATACGTCGTTGATTAAACTTTGGAATACGGCGGGAGCGTTTGTCAGCCCGAAAGGCATGACTAAATATTCGAAGTGACCTAACGGAGTCTTAAAAGCAGTCTTCCATTCGTCCCCTTCCCGGATGCGGACCAAATGATAATCACTGCGTAAATCTAGTTTCGAGAATATTGTGGCTGTTTGCAATGGAGCAAAGGCGGAGTCCAACAATGGCAGCGGATACTTTTTTTATCGTGATGTCATTCAGACCACGATAATCAACACACGGTCGCAGGGATTTGTCCTTTTTTCCTACAAAGAAAAACCCCGCACCTAACGGTGATCGCGATGGCCTAATTAGACCTGCAGCGAGCGAGCTGTTTATGTATTCCGTTAGCGCCTCGCGCTCGGGTTGGGACACCTGATACAGCCGTGAGGTTGGCAACGGAGCGCCCGCCTGCAGGTCTATGGCGCAATCGTAGGGACGGTGCGGGGGCAAAGAGCGTGCGCGATCCTCGCTGAATACTTTACGAAGGTCATAATAGCAATCTGGCACTCCGTCAAGGCAGATAGTTTCGGGGGCGTCGTCACTGGCACGTTCGTGCTCCCCTACGGCTGATCGCAAACTGTTTATAACGGTACCGGCTCCAACTGTCTATTGCCGGGCGCTCCCAGGAAATCACGGGGTTGTGAGTCTTGAGCCAGGGCAAACCGAGAATAACCGGAGCGTTTCGAGACCGCATTAAATAAAACCGTCGATGCTCGACATGGTTTCCGGATAGTTGGAGTTTTAGAGGTTCCGTTCTTTGCGTTACTACCGCCAGGAGGCATCCATCGAGATCACAAACCCGCCTCTTATCGACCAATTCCTCGATAAAACAACCCAAATCAGATGTAAGGTTGGTGTCCATCAAACAATCATCAGCCCCCGAGTCTATCAGGGCCCTAACCCGCAGCGACCGGGAGCCCCCAAATATCTCCCCTTCGAGTTCCAGTCTCTTGGGGTGCCCCGGCCGGGAGTCGACTCGCCGAGGCTCAGGAGGCTCTGCGCGGGGTCGTGACTCACAGTACTCGGGGAATGAAGAAAACGGAGACTCCGGACGGCTGGGAGCAGCGTGAGGACCTTGTTGGACGCTGTCAGACACAGCCCGATCGTTGAATCGGCGCCTTCTCCCCTTCGATCCAACGTCTTTTCCACCCAGCTGCATCGGTTCCTCCGCGGTGGCCATGTTCCGGGATCGAGGGTGGTCTCCGGGCCCTGCTGCCCGAAGCGCCCAACGGTGTTCCTCGCGGTACGTGGCGTGCCGGAACGGGAACCGATCACCTCCACGCTCCCGGTTTCTCTCTCTCAGGCGGTTGTCCATCAGAAGGGTGAGCTCGATTAACCCTTCCAGGTCGGCACTGTTGTCGCGGGTTGCCAGTTCGTCCTTGAGCTGGGTGGTTAACCCGCGACGAAACAGTCCACACAGCGCCCGATCATCGTAGCCACTCTGGGCGGCCAAAGTCCGGAACTCGATCGAGTAGTCCGCCACCGATCGCCTCCCCTGGTGGAGTGCAAGTAACCGGCCCTCCGCCACTCTGCCCGCACGGGATGGTGGAACACCCGGCGAAACGCCGTTACGAAGTCGTGGAACGAAGACCGGAGGCTCGGCTTTGCGTCGCTCGTCGCCATAGCCCATGATGCCGCCGGACCTGTCAACAAACTCATAACAGGCCACTTTCGCGGCGTCATTAGCGTAGACGGACGGTTGTTGGTCGAATATGAGTGAGCACTGCTGGAGGAAGTGCCCACACTGCCCGTGCTCACCCCCGTAACGTGGGGGGTGTGGAAGTGACGGCTCCCTCATCATTGTAGGGAATGATGTGGGTGCCTCAGAGGTGGTTGAACGAACCCCGGGGGGAGGTGTTCTCCGTTCCTCCACCCGTACCAAACGGGGTTCGAAATCATCGAACCGGTGACCCAGCATGGAAACCGCGCCGCGGAGTTCCGAAATGGCTTGGCCCTGCTGACTCATCTGTTGCTCTCGTCGGGACAGAGCGGACAAAATCTTCTCTATGTCTGCGGGATCCATGGTGGCCGGAGAATTCTGTCACGTTGTGCCCGAAGCGATAGAATGATCGCTTCGTGCACAACAAAATAAGGAAGTGGATCCCCGAAATAGCAGACACAAAGAGATTTTGTCAGAGAACAAAAGGAGTCTTTAATAACGAACACAAAATACCCAACAGGGAGAATAACAAAAAACGCTGGTCAAAATAAGGACCAGGGATAGAATAAAGAAAACAACAGAAAACGCTTGCGGAAAACAAATGGCAAGGAAAGTCTGATTAAACAATTATATAAATTTCATACGTAAAAGGAACAATGACGCGTAATAACAGCCACAAGGCTAAGAGGCAATGAATAATCCAAATAGGAATTTGAGCGAGAGAATATTGGCACGGCATGGAATTCTCCGGCAGTGAGTAGACTGCCAGAGCGTCCAAATATAGGCAGAGTAATCACTCGCAAATGAGTGACAGGTGTGCAGGCGGCGGGGAGAAAGCCCGCCCCCTGCTGGCAAACACGGGACGTGCCGGGCATTCCAGCTCAATTCAACTGATGGAGTTAACCCGACTATCTCAAAATTGAACAAAACTCGGTTTATTTTTTCATTATGATCAGAAGTGCACCGTAACATTTTGTAGTGGTTATCAGATGAGCACGAGGGGTTGTTATTTGGTGCTCATTTTTTTTCACCATGGTGCTCACCCTCATTAATGAAATGAAAGACTTAAGATCCAGAGCAAGGTTTATCGTTAACGTGAGTAGATATGTCATTTTAATATAACCAACTAAACTTTTTCCAACGGATCTAGAGTTGGTCGAGAGTGCCATGTACCTGTTCAAGGCGACAGCCGATCACACGTACCTACAGCTCGGCCTGGACGCTGTCGAGTCTGTTGAGCGGATCGCCAAGACGCCATGCGGCTACGCCAGCGTGAGTGCCTCTTTGTCAGTGGTGGCGTGAAAGCATCGGTCCAAGCTGACGGTGTTTGTGCTTTCAGGTGAAAGACCTGCGAGACCATCAGCTGGACAACAGAATGGAATCCTTCTTCCTGGCTGAGACTATCAAGTACCTCTACTTACTCTTTGACCCCACCAACTTCCTGCATAGTAGTGACTCAGAGTCATGGGTTGAGGGAGGAGAGGACGGCCAGTGCATCCTGAGCTCGGGGGGCTACATCTTCAACACAGAGGCCCATCCGCTGGACCCGGCAGCGCTCTACTGTTGCAGCCGTCACGGCCGTGAACAACAGGAGCTCCGCGACATCCTCCTCGGCCTATCACAGCCTGCTAAGGAACATAGCGGCCGCTCGAAAGAGCCTTCGCTGCATGGCCAATCAGAGAGCATCGCTCTGAAAGCGGGTGAGCGGAAGACGCCCCCCACCCTGTCCTGTCCCGCTCAGCCTTTCAGCGCTCGACTCGCCGTATTGGGACAAGTTTTCACTGATAACACCTGACCTTGTGTGTCATGTGACTTACTGGCTGTGTCTGTGGTTACTAAATCAAGACGACAATATATTTTTATTTATGACCTTGTGTCACATCATCTTTGTTTACTGAACATCACCATGAGGGGGCAGCGTTGACCAGGAAAAAAAACGTCTGAAGTTGGCTGACTACAGAAGCATCCATCCATTCGTCCATCCATTTTCTAATTAGCTTATCCTCACCAGGGTCGGGAACGTGCTGGCGCCTATCCCAGCTTTCTTTGGGCAGTAGGCGGGGGGGGGGGGGGGGTACACCTTGAACTGGTTGCCAGCCAATCGACTATAGAAGCGCTATGACCTCATATGAGACACCCCCTCATCTTGTCTCATTTTCCACTGTTTCCCATGTGTCATCATTCTCTGTTACCATCCCATGCGTTTCCATGCTTATCTTGTGTCCGCCTATGGTTTTATGTTATCTATGTTCACTTATTTTACTGTAAACATGCAGTTCAATAACTGTGCACTGCACGTTTGTGTTTTTGCACTTGAAAAAAAAAATTTTAATCGCAAAAAAATTGGAACAGAGAGAACTGAGATATTTGGATTTTACATTTGAAGCTTTGAAAGTTTCATATTTGCTTTGAGAACCAAACTTTTGTTTATTTGTTATCAGTGACACACACAAATGAATGATACAGGTTGATCTGTCTTACCAGGAATCACAAAACTGTTGATACAAATATTCAATTCCATCAGGCGCAGCTCGTGCTTCACTTGGAAGTGTACTCCTTACTATTCTCTTAATTAGCCTTTATGAAAGTGTCCATTTGTACCCGTATCAGAGAAATTTGGAAGAGATGTATCCATAGATGCATCCTGTAAGAACCCACAATGACACCGATATCACACAATATTCAAATGTCCTGGAATCCTCTTTCAACGTGCTTATGTTTGACTTTTAACTCATCAAGTCCCAAAGTGACATTTACCGGGACACATCCTGATGCAGCCATGTCACACTACGAGATGTCTGGATGTGTGACATTTCAACCATGGTGGTCAATTTTGGAGGTGCATGTCACGGAGGCAGCTAATTTCTTAAAACCCGCCGTTGGTTACTTCATGTAGGCCTCAAACCATGGCACAATGAAAATTGTAAGATGAGGCTTGTATTTAACCCGTTATAATTTTTGTGGAGATTCATATACAGCAACTTTTGAAATACATGTCTCATCAGGTTGTTCTCCTTAAAATAATCATGAAAAATGAATTTTTGAAATGAAATTTACAAGGCTTAAACAGACCAAAAGAAAGTGAAACCAGTCATCAATTAGAAGCTGGCTACATTTGAGGAGTTTTGTGAACAACACCCCAGGATATTTGCATTCCACCCTATTCCAACTGAGGACCATTCCCTCATATTTGGAGGTTCTGATTTTCATTCCAACCGCTTCAAAATCGGCTGGGAACAGTTCCAGTGAGAACAGGAGATCACAGTTTGAAGAAGCCAGAAGTACGACATCATCTGCAAAAAGCTCAGGTGCCATACTGAGTCCACCAAATCGGACCCTTTCAACGCCTTGACTAGTTGACACATCAAAATGATGTGAACATTTATTCTGTCAATCAGGGGTGCCCAACCTTTTTTGTCTAAAATCTACATTTTAAGTATCTAATCTTCCGTGATCCCATACACATCTCCACAAACATGCTTTGAATGAGAATCAACAAAAATAGATACCTGTACATCTCAACAGCTCTAATCACAAGCTGCAATTGCAGGCTGCTGACCACTAACTAACCACCATTGGTTAAAGGTGACTTCCTTTTTTTTAAGACTCTTTTGTTGATCAGAGATTTATAGAATATGTTGGCTGTTGTGTACACTAACATAAAATATAATATTGATAGCATGCATACATGCAAAAATATGTTTAAAATGTTTGGGGTTTTTTTCCTTTTCACCCTATGCTCCTCGTGGTCGATCTGGGACCATTTCACAGACTACTGTTTGACCGGTTGGGCACTCCTGCTCTAGACCAGCATAGGAATTAAATGATGTACATTACGTCATAAGGAGAATAGAATAGGATAAAACAAATTAAATTAATAAAACCAACTACAAATGAAAGATCTTAGCATGAGATAGTGCTAATGTTCCAACAAGACTAATGAACCAACGCAATACCTTTCACCCAGTTTAAGCACCCATTTTTTTGTATGAACTGTATGAATTTGTCAAGTTATGAAGACAGGAAGTGGCAGGAAGAATGGGAGGGGAAAACAAATGAAGAAAAGGGAAAATTGTGGTCTCCGGTGCCATGAGGCGGGTGCGGTGCACCTTGCTGTTAGCTGAAATCTCTGGCCCTCTTCAGATGTGCTCTTGAGGGAGTTCTGGGAGAGCTCGTGTGGTCGACACGTTTGTCGGGCCTGGCAGCAGAGCATGAGCATAGTATACACCTGTGGGCCTCGTCCTTGTAGGGTAAACGCACAAGATTTGAGCACTGAACGCGAAAAGGGAAGAAAAAGATTTTTGAAGTATATAAAATGTGGCGGCGAGGAAAAAAGGGGCACCCCAGACAGAGGACCCAGTCGAAGGCACATGGCCCAAAAATTCTGTCGTCCGGCCAGAGGAGGAACAAAAGAGAGAAATGCGTGAAGCGGGGAAAAAAATGTCACTACCGCAGTCCCTTCTGGGGCAAGGGGCAATGGGGGAAGTTTGAAAAATGAGTGAAGTTATTCAAGGCCACATCTTCAGTAATATATTGAAAAATTATACTTCGTGTGTAATAAAGCTTTGAAATCAAACATGTTCAATCAAGCATAAATGATTCAGATGAAAATTACATACTGTAATTCAAAGCAAAATCCGCAATATTGATTCTCTTCCCACATTCATATCCCATCTCAAACCCACCTATTTAAACGTGCATATTCAGCTTAAATCCATCTCTTCCTTTATTTATAATTTTATCTGTGGTTTTATTGTCTTGCTCTTGATTGTAAAGTGTCCTTGAGTGTTGTGAAAGGTGCTTATAAATAAAATGTATTATTATTATTACTAAAGCTGTAACTATTTTACAAACAACAATACATTTTTATTCATGACCTTGTTAATGGTCTTTTCAGCAATGCAAGAAAATATATTTGCAGCTTCCACTGCACTCTTCTTGCGTGACACATGACTGTGGAACGTGTGCATCTCCCAGGGTGGGGATTGGTCCTCAACCCTTTTTAGACAGAGACCCATGTCCCTTTTTGAGGTGACAAGAGAAATATCTGAGGAGTTGTAAAGATGTGCAAACTGGCGATATTGCTCATGCAAAATATTTTAAATGAATGTACACCATGTTGTTCAATCTAAAACATAAAGGTAAATAGAAATAACATCAATTTGCATGAAGACATTTTGAAATGTGTGTCAAACATTGTGTGTCAGTGCTGAATTTGCACCACAGTATTTGGAGCTCAAGTACCACTGTGATGTTGAGGAGGGACTGGATCATCGCAGGGGACAACCATTGAGTTTGAGGGGTGAAAATGGGGTCTTCTTCTCAGTCAAAGATGGGGAACTGGATGCGGTCCCCGATCACGCCCTGAGTGGTCCCCTAATTAATTCATTCATTCATTCATCTTCCGAGCCGCTTGATCCTCACTAGGGTCGCGGGGGGTGCTGGAGCCTATCCCAGCTGTCTTCGGGCAGTAGGCGGGGGACACCCTGAATCGGTTGCCAGCCAATCGCAGGGCACACAGAAACGAACAACCATTCACACTCACACTCACACCTAGGGACAATTTAGAGCAGGGGTGTCCAAACTTTTTGCCAAGGGGGCCAGATTTTATGTGGTAAAATGTCGGGGGGCCGACCGTGGCTGACATTCTTTACATTGAACAACAATATTGTTCAACAAATTTTAGTAAGCCAGTCTGTTTCACATTTCTATTTTTATTTTAAGTTCAACAATCTTAAGAATTTCTTTTGGTTCATTTGAAACAGGAATTTGAAATATGACATATCAGTCAATATAAACACGGAGTGATGTCTTGTTAACTCGTGAGTGATGCCCTCTAGTGTCTAAATGCTATTACCTGTACTCATTTAGTGAATGCTATTACTCATTTAGCCACTAGAGGGAAGCAGTACTCTATGAAACATCACTCACCAGTCTACGAGACCTCAGTCAATGCAACACGTGTTCCATTACGCCCAACCTGCGGGCCAGACGGCACTGATTTTATGACGGGGGCCGAGGGCCGGATGAAATTCGACCGCGGGCCGGATCTGGCCCGCGGGCCGGACTTTGGACATGCCTGATTTAGAGTGTTCAATCAGCCTGCCACGCATGTTTTTGGAATGTGGGAGGAAACCGGAGCACCCGGAGAAAACCCACGCAAGCCCGGGGAGAACATGCAAACTCCACACAGGGAGGCCGGAGCTGGAATCGAACCCGGTACCTCTGCACTGTGAAGCCGACGTGCTAACCACTGGACTACCGGGCCGCCCCCCCCAATTAATTTTCAAAATATTTTTTCTGTGTGGGGGGGAGAGGGGGAATGTTTTTTTTTGTTTGTTTATTTTTTTTTTAAACAAATTGATCATGTATGTAGTTACTTAGTCGTATGTTTCAAACCACTTGTTGTTGGTTGAGGATGGTGCATCTTTTATAAATGCGTTGTGAAATGAATAATGAAAAATATTAAGAGCACACATTTTGCATGGGATGTATTTTCTGCACTAAAAGGGGCACCTAAAAGCTTTCCATTTTCTTAAAAGCTGACAGAGCGCCTTAAAATCCGATGCCCCTTGTATATGGCCATTACGGTAATATTTCGTGGCTTTTTTTTTTTTTATTTGACTGATTCAAGACCCCAAAATGGCTCCTTGCAAGAGACATGCTTACAACACAGAGTTTAAACTTAAGGCGATCGGTTACGCAGTTGAACATGGAAATAGGGCAGTGGTGAGAGAGTTCAACGTGAATGAATCAATGGTGCGGATGTGGCGGAAGCAACAAGACGCCCTGCGCCAGGTAAAGAAGGCTAAACAGAGCTTCTGAGGAAACAAAGCACGGTGGCCACAGTTGGAGGACCAACTTGAATAATGGGTTGTTGAGCAGAGAGCAGCAAGTAGAAATGTCTCTAATAATAGCAAAAGCGCTGGCACAGGAACTTAAAATAAGAGATGGTTCTTCTATGAAAAGATGTCATCTCTCCATCCACACATTGTTTCGCAGCAAGTGCCTCAGGACCACCAAGAAAAGTGGGCCACTTTACACGCACACTGTAAAAATAAGATCACTGAAAAAAAGATCCGACCAGAGCACATCCTCAACATGGAGGATGTTACACTGATCTTTCATATTGCTGTGAACCGCACTGTGGATACAACGGGAGCACGTACGGTGATGACATAGGTAATGAGAAAGCATCCACCGTAGTTCTCGCCTGCCAGGTTTATGGCCAGAAACTTCCACCCATTGGATTGGATAACCTTTATTGTCAAATGTGCACGTACAGCATAGATGAAATTTCTTCCCTCTCAACACAAAACAAGAGGAGCCGCTGCGGGTGTCCGCGCCGCCATCAAAAGAAAAGTTAACAAAAAAATGACAAAATATTACAAAACAGTACATGAGACACAGACAATCATGCACTCTTAACCACTTTCCTGCATACACTTTGTTGTCTGAAGCAGTTAAAGATGAAAGAGGAGCGAATCAAAGTGTCCTTTTCACCAGTCAAAGACGTCATGCTGCAATGTGCACACGTCTGCTACAAGCTAAGCTTGAAAGCAACAAGAAGCTGTAGCATCCATTAACGAAAACCCATGGTTATTTTCAAGAGGAAGACCGTACCAAAAGAAAACTTTCCAGCCGGCGTCACCATCTTAAGCTAACTCGAAGGGATCCATGAATGAATGGAGATAAAAAATGAGTGAGTGGCAAAGAGAAATTTACATCAAGAGACCGGGCAGCTTTTTTCATGCAGCTCCGTCCCTATTGATGCGGCTCGTTGTGCTCCCATATCACTGATGGCGTCAAAAAACAAGTGAAGCACACTAATTCAGTGCTTGCCGTCATTCCGGGTGGATTGAGAAAACATCAGCAGTGGCTGACCGAAGGCGAACACACGTTCACCAAGACGGGGAGACAGCGCCGAGCCACATCCGCCACGATCTGCCAGTGGATTGTGAATCCCTGGGTTGATATACCAATCTCAACCGTGGTCCGAGCTTTCAGGAAGGCAGGAATTCTCGAACTAAAATAGTTTGAGCTGTAAACATTCTTTTGTATGTTTACAGCTGAACAAGGCTGGGCATGGTGTGAATATGGATATTAACATTTGAACAAGCTACATACTTGGGGTCTGAAAGTTTAAATGAATCAGAGTGAGTTTCTTGTACTAACCCAAATCCAATGAAGTTGAGACATTGTGTTAAACATGAATAAAACCGGAATACGATTATATGCAAATCATGTGATACCTATATTTAATTGAATGCACTACAAAGGCAAGATATTCAATGTTCAACCCAAGAGACTTGTTTTCAGAAAATAATCATTGACTTAGATTAGAATTTTATGGCTTTCCAAAAAAAACTGGGACACGGTCATGTTTACCAAGTGTTACATCATCTTTTCTTTTCACAACATTCAAAAAAAATCTTTGCGATCTGAGGAAACTAATTGCTGAAGTCTTGTTGGTGGAATTCTTTCCCATTCTTACTTGATGTACAGCTTCAGTTCTGGGTCTCCGCTGCTATATTTTTCATAATTCGCCACACATTTTAAATGAGAGACAGGTCTGGAGTGCAGGCAGGCTAGACAATTACTTGCACTCTTTTCTTCCTACAAAGCCACGTTGTTTGTAACATGTGCACAATGTGGTTTGGCATTGTCTTGTTGAAATAAGCAGGGGCGTCTATGAAGAACACGTTGCTTTGATCAGCATCTGTTTCTCCAAAACCTGTATGTACCTTTCAGCGTTACAGTTTTTCTCAAATGCTAAAGCACATTTCACAAATGTTTTGTCTATGTTCCCTAATGTCAAAACACAACACCCTTTGCTAAAGCTACATGAACACAACCACACCTTCTCACTTCAAAACTCAAACTTTCACACCAAAAGAGCATCTCGAAGTTTTCAACAATGTAAACACAATGCACATCATTACACACTACAGCAAAACAATGCTCAATTTGTGAGAAGGTTCTTTGTATCATAACTGCCAATGCATATTTTTAGAAACCTTACAGTCAAAGATCTGAGATTTCTGTAGAACGTTGTCAAAGCCAGATCCGGCCCCAATGTCATTTCATGTGGCCCGTGAGCGCAAATCATGTGTGTCAACTATCACGATTCTTGCTGAAATCTGTACCGAAATGTCAAGTTGTCATGGGTAATAAATAACGTCGAGAATTTGCAGCGGCTCTCCGAGGGAAGCTAGCGACAAAAAATCAGTTTGACACCCCTGCTGTAGAGGATTAGGCATTTAGATTTGAGAGTTTCATATGAAGAGTGTAAATCGATAGAAAATACTGCATGTACACGACTGTAACACAACTAAATGCAAAAACAGAACCTATTCCACACAACAGTACTCTTGAAAACATGTTAAGGGTGTGATTTTTTCTTTTTTTTACTTTATTCACACCACAATCACTGTGTTGCATCGGGCCACATCACCTCATCCACATCGCCCTGGAATGACAAATTCATCCTTGGAAGGCCTCCACTGGGATGTTTACGCAGGCCAGCTCCATTGCCCTTCCGAGGTTCTTTCTCGGCACCAAGAGTAATATCACCCCTCCGTTGTCCAGGAACCTTAGTGATGGCTCTTTGGCCAATGATGTTAGGGTCTCTTTGCCTTCCTTTTGCAAGTTGAAGCCAGGCTCATCCAGGAAGAGGTACTCGTGAGGTCATTGCACCCAACTGTAATATCCTCTGTGAAAATGTAAAAGTGCACAAGTGTTTAGAACAACAGTCACTCAGGTAGGACAGCATTGTTCAGAAGTAATGTAGGCCACTGAGCAACGTATTATGTCCACTAACTATATGTGAACATGAATGTGTACCTACTTGCACATACGAGTAAAGTCGGTTTTTGTGTCATGCAGAGTTGCGCACAGAGGGAACGCTATAGACCTGTTTCATCCACACACACAAATTTTGGAATTGAGCTAAATTTTACTCAGATGTATAGTTTTCCTCGACGTTGTACACATTTGATGAAAGTTCCTCAGCATGTCTGCAAATACCAAAACATTGTGTGCACAAAGTCAATTATAAATGTGCCAGCTAGCTTTCGACACTTTTTGGGCGGTCTAAGACACGTTATCTTGCTGTGGGTTTTGCTGATTTTTTGATTTTGTCACTAGCCAAGCTGGTAACTCAATCAGGATTTTTGAATCTTGTTGCATGTTGTCTTGAGAGGAAAGAAATTTCATCTCTGCTGTACAGTACATTTGAAGTTGTACTTGACTTGACTATACTTGAAGATTAATTTCTTTTCATTTTATGCACTTCATTTTGAAATAACGATTTGTTTTTGAAGAAAGGGACTGAAGCAAGTTTTTTTGTTTTGTTTATTATTCCAATTAATCAATTTATTCTCAAAATAGTCAACAGATGAATCAATATTTTAAATAATCATGAGTTTATTTAAATCATTCATTTAGTCATCAAAGGAGATATGTTGGTGAAGTGGAACACAAAACTGGGGTATGCTTCTACAGCTCAGTTTGGGGTGGGGAGAGCTGATGCCATTACCGCAATAGACGAGCTTCCTCCAACCAGCACAAGCATGTAAAGGTGAAGGACCATGACATATTTTGGTCTTGGATGTGTGGGCTGAGCAAACCTCAAGTGAAAGCAGTTCCTGGGTTGGGGTCCACTGGTCCAGATGTTTGCTGAAATGTTTGACGTGGTCTCTAAGGAGGCGTCAGCTTCCACAGCCATGACATCATCATCTTCATCGGCTCTCATGAGCACTGGATGTGAACGCCTAGTTTGACACTTTAGAATAGAGGCAAGTTCTTAACGGAGGAGGGGTTTTTTTTTGTTATAACATTTTACAACATGTGTCTGCTTTAAATTTTGTTATGTGAAGCTGCGGATCCCTAACCCCAACACAACACAATACACACACACACACACACACACACACACACACAGCATGTCAAAACATGCGTGATTGAATTGTCGTCCTGTAAGGACAAAAGCATAAGAAGCCATTAATACATGTACACACTGTCATCTGTTAGCCATTAGTAACTATCAATCAATGGCAACAAACTCACAAGGGCGAGGCTCACACAATACTGCATAGTCTTCTCATGATGCGTGTGTGTGTGTGTGCGTCTGTGTGTGTGTGTGTGTGTGCGTGTGTTTTCATCATTTTCATATTGTGACTCAAGGGGAATTCCATCCAAGGTTAGCATGCTTGTTGCTCACTACGCACGCATGCACGCACGCAAACGCACAGGCGCTCTCATGACGTGTGAATCGAATAAATGACTGCACATGTTGTGTGTGTTTAATGTGTGTGTGTTTATGTTGGTGACTCCACCCTGCAGCTTAGGAACATTTAGAACCTCCTGGATGTGATTCAGTCACGTTTTGTTGTGGTTCTTTTCTTTTGAGTTGTCCTTTATCACATAAACACTCATACACTGTGTGTGTATTTGTATGTGTGATTTATCTTCTTTATTGACTTGCTAAACTGAATTTTAATCATATTGGTTACTCACAGAAGGCAACGCACGGCATAACAACAAATTTGGATTTATTTATTTATTTATTGTTGAATCTGATTTTTTTTTTTACTCATTCACATTGCAAAAACAAATGTGACTTCAAATGTGAACAGAGTGTCAAGTCAAGTCAACAGTATTTATAGAGCACTTTCAAACAGCCATCGCTGCATACAAAGTGCTGTACATGGAGCGATTTAACATACACAATAAACAGTAAGACGAATCGGTAATAAAGGCGGTAGAAAGCACTAAGCAGTAAAATCAAGAACAAATCTAAGTCATGCTGAGTCGAACGCCAAAGAATACAAGTGAGTTTTGAGGAGGGCTTTAAAGATGGGCAGCGAGGAGGCTTGCCGAATGTTCAGTGGGAGGTCATTCCAGAGAGAGGGACCAGCAACAGAAAAGGCTCGATCCCCTCTGGTACTTCTAACAAAGACTGGTCCACAGACCTGAGGCAGGTGTGTAGGGGCGGATGAGCTCAGAGAGAGGTTAGGTGGCGCGAGATTATTCAGAGATTTGAAAACAAAGAGGAGGAGCTTGAAAATAACTCTAAAATGAATGGGGAGCCAGTGAAGGGATGCCAGAGTAGGAGTTATATGCTCCCTCTTACGAGTACCAGTCAAGAGGCGAGCAGCGGCATTCTGGAGCAGCTGAAGGCGCTTAATCGAGGACTGGCGTACTCCAAAGTACAGGGCATTGCAGTAATCCAGCTGGGGTGTGACAAAGGCATGAATTACTGTCTCAAAGTGTTCATGTGAGAGGAGAGGTTTTATTTTGGCCAGCTGTCTAAGGTGAAAGAAGCTTGATTTAACAACGTCCGTAATGTGACACACATGCACAAATCGGAATTGACCTGAAGTATGATCATAGCCGAAGTTAAAAGGCAGGAAACAATGAACCAAGTCCAAAAACCAAGGACTACATCGCACACCAAATTCTAAATAGCACACCAAATCTAAAATAGAATGAATTAACTAAAAATAAATCTGTCAACACATTTCCAGTTTGTAAACAAAAATGACATAATCAGGATGCGCAATGACAATCTTTAAAGAATCGCAAATATTAGTCTAAATAATAGATGTCAACAGAAAGGAGAACTAGATCACGGCCAACTCAACTTGCATGTCAAGGGTGAGTAATATAGCCAGCTAGTCTGATAGTTTGTGGAACCAAGTCAGGATCAAGTAAGATCCAAAGAATCAAGTCCAGGATCAAGAACCAAGCCAAGAACAAATCAAGAATCAGGCCATGATCCAAAAAACAAAGAAAAGTTAGCAAAAAAGAACCAAGACTTTTCATAGGTCTTGCGTGAAGGTGCACCAAAATGTAATGGGTGCGCCTTCACAACCCCAGATTTCCCTACCGTTGAAACAGAAATTTTTATGTCAGGTAATAGCCTGTGTTGGAGCAAAGACACCCGACAATGACCTTCTCTCCTTCTTCATTGCGTTAAAAGCAAAATCAGTTCATATGTGACACTACACACTGCTGCAGATGACATGAAATAATTTGAATGTAGGATGCCGCATTGCTGTGAGTAATCACACAGTTACTTAAATATCGCGCTAAATTGTTTTTTTGTAAATTCTGCATGGCATGTTGCGACTGATGTTCAGTTGATGGAAGAGGGAGGGTTCATGGAGGAGGAAGAGGAGGATGCAATATGTGTGTGTGTGCCTGTGGGAAGGACCCTTGCGCTTAAAGCTGCTGTGGGGGCGATCAAATCACACATCTGCACCTTGGAGACGATAGCACGCACACACACGCACACAGCGCGCACACAAAGACACCTCTGGACGTACCCTCCTCCAACACTCCCAGGACTCTGTTTCCCAACATGCAACTGCAGGTCACATTACAGCTACAGAAGGTCAGTCAGGTGCCAGTGAGGAGGGGGCGCGTGTGCAATTTTTCCAAGGGCTCAGGTGCTCCTCTGTGGGCTTGGCTGCTGCTGAGCACGTTGCTGGCTCCTGGAGCCTGGAGCCTCCTCGGTGAAGAGGAAGAGCTGCTGGTGGAGCTCCACAACTACTACAGAGGGCAGGTGTCCCCGAGTGCCTCTGCCATGCTGCCCCTGGTAAGCAGAAAGAAAATGCATACATTCATATGCACCATGGCAAATATTGAATACTCAGTAGGTGAGGCACGATGGTTGCATGGTTAGCACATCTGCCTAACAATTATAAGGTTGGGGTTTGAATCTGGGCTGTGGCTCTTTGTACAGTTTTCATATCTTTCCCATACTTGCATTGGTTTTCTTCAGGAACTCCAGCTTCAACAAACATTCCAAAAATGCTTCATATTTTAGGTGAATACTCTTGAGCTGTCTTGAGCTTTGAATGTCAATGTGAATGGCTGTTTCTCTATATGTGCCTGATGAGTGGCTAGCGATGACTCCAGAGTATAACCTACCTCTTGCCTAAAGTCACCTGTGACAGACTCCAGCTAATTTGTGAGCCTCATATATATGCATATCATCTCCATGTACCGTATTTTATATCTATATGTAAAAGGCACACTGAAAAGTCTTCTGTTTTCTTAAAAGCTCACAGTGCGCCTTAAAATCCAGTGCGCCTTGTGAATGGTCATTACGGTAATACGTAGAACTCAAAATGGCTCCTTGCTGGTGATATGCTTACAATGTTATAACTTGCTGTTGGTTCAGTGAACTGTGTCGCTGGTTTATTGAATAAGTTCTTGTTGCAGCTCCGAATAAAGGAGAGCTCTGGGGTTGTTTTTTTCAAAACGCACACTTTATTAATGGTTTTCACCGTCTCAACAAATACGGGTACGTCTTTGTCCGTCTCTGTGCCTTCTTTTCTTCCGTTCGACTCGTGAGCCGTTCATGACCGCCTCCGAAAAACCTATATTAGTGATTCCTTCAATGAAACTACGAAAATTGAAAAGAGAAAATCAAGCGAGGATATTATTCTGGAGCACCACTACAGAATTTATTTTGTGATTTCCTCATTTGTGAATACACAACAAAGGAATAAATAACAAACACTTCTGAGACAGTCTAGTCTCCTACATGTTTCTGACATCTGATCGTTCTGTTGGAGCTGCGCTTAAGGAAATGCCAAGGGAGGCTATAGAATTTATTTTGTGATTTCCTTGTTTGATTTTTCTGTTTTGATGCTTTATTGTCAAGTAGTTTCATTGAAGTAATGTGAATTTACCCTTTTCTGAGGCGTTCGTGACCGCCTCGCGAGTCGAACGGAAGGAGCGTAGTGACACCTATCGGATCCATTGTAAATTGCGCCTTATAATCCAGTGCGTCCAATATATGAAAAATATATTTTTTAAATAGCCGCAAACTGGACCGCTAACAAGAGTCGGAGAGCAGTCAAACGTGTAGAGCGTTGAGATATATTTTAGATAAATTAAGCACTTTTCAAGAAGGGTTTGTTGATGCCTAAAAAGAAACAGTTGATCTGCGAACAAGGTCCATTTGTCTTGCTAAAGAGAATGTTCGGATGTCGATGTAGTTATTACATTTTGGAATTAGTAACGCTGAATTGGTTTTGAAATAAAATCAATGGAGCGGATGACTTGGAGTTACCTTTATTTAATGTATGTTTATTTACAGAAAAGCCATTGTTATAGAGTAGAAATATCGTGTCAAAACTCAAACTTAAATCATTCGCATCCAAGGATCTACGGTGTACCCAGCAGAAAAAGTCCCCGAGGGGCAAGTAGGCTCCCCACTGCCTGCTCTTCTTATCGAGAAATGCATAGCATCGAGAAATGCATTGCATCTAATAATAATAATAATAATACATTTTATCTATTTAGCGCCTTTCAAGACACTTAAGGACACTTTACAATAACAAAAAACACAAAACAATACGGGTTGAGCAGCGGCAGCCAAAACGCTCCAGCGTTCGCTCAACCCGAAGGTCAGGAAGAAACTACAGGGGAGGGAGAGAGGGAGAAAAAAAAACCCACGCTCGAACTACCCTCATTTTGAGGATAATTTGAGTGAGGCAAAAAAAAAACCTCCTGCACAAGCATATGACAGTTATACGGAAGAGGATTATGGCCAATGAAGAAAGAAAAAATAAGGTTGGCAAGATTCTGACTTTAATCTCAGAATTCTAACTTTAAAGTCAGAATTCTGAGATTAAAGTCAGAATTCTGAGATTAATGTCAGAATTCTCACTTTAAAGTCATAATTCTCACTTTAAAGTCAGAATCTTGCCAACCTTATTTTTTCTTTCTTCATTGGCCCTAATCCTCTTCCGTACAGTTACAACTGGTCACAAGACATAAACAATGAAGACGGTGAATCAAGGGAATGTATGAGGGAGGGGGTAATGGTGGGGGAATAGCTTCCGTGCATATTTTCATTAGGGGAAGGTCGAGATAGCAGATGTTTTGGTAGCAGGCTGCCCAAGAATTTAAGACAGCCTTGAGTCCGTGGCTTATGTCTCTTTAGTGTAAGGGTGTGGAAAATAATTGATATTAATCGATACATCGATGCGCACGTGCACGATCCGAGTGCATCGGCTCATTCACTGGGTACGATGCGATTGACGGGTGATATCGCGATTCATCACGATGCATTGATGGGTATCGGTAAAATCCGATTTAAGCGACGTTTTATTCATGTTAAATGTCACATATGTGCCCTTTCCTAGGTGCAATGAATGCACCATCATTGCTTTGCATTTTGTGTTGAATACGGACGGTAGCCGTGCGTCACATACAGTCCAGTACACAACTAGCGAAACATTATGGAAGTTAGCGCAAGCAGCAGCAAGGAAACTACTATATTGAATGCAGCCGCAACATTCAAATCTTATGTTTGGAAATACTACGGCTTCGAAAAGAAAGACGGAAAGCTTGATAAAATCTCCGTAATTTGCAAGGAATGTCGCACTAAGAAGCCATACAACGGCAGCACCACAAATATGCAGACCCACTTAAAACGATGGCACCAGATCACCGACAAGTTTCCCTCCCGCTCCCCCGCTTCCCTGCCCAGTTCCTCGTCGGACACCGGAGAAACTCTTGGTAAACCAGGTCAGGATCAGAAAAAAATTGCCTCTTATTTTGGGAGTCCCCTTGCAACTCACTGTGACCGCGCAATGGCTATAACTAAGGCCACTGCTTATTTCATATGCAAAGACCTCAAGCCTTAGCGTGGTGGACAACGAGGGTTTCAGACAGCTCGTGCAGGTTTTGGAACCCAGGTATAAAATACCAGACAGGTCTGTGTTCACTTACAAACATATTCCCGATGTGTACAACAAAGTGAGAAGTGAGATTACTGTGTCGCTGAACAGTGTGCAAAGAGTTGTACTTACAGTGGATGGGTGGACATCTTGCACTATAGATTCATATATATATATATATATATATATATATATATATATATATATATATATATATATATATATATATATATATATATATATATATATATATATATATATATATATATATATATATATATATATATATATATATATATATATATATATATATATATATATATATATATTTCATATAAGACAGTCAGTGAGAATAGTCTGTTTGTGTTTACACTATAGCAACAGCTGTGAGTCTCAGGTGCCAAATTGTTTACATTTTCTTTGCACAAAACCCAATTGTGAAAGGGCTTAAATAAGTTGTTTTACAAGTTCTACTGTTTATAAGGAATAAAGTGGTATCCTTTTTGTAATACCATACTGAATTCCATCTTTTTAAAAGCTTTTTTTCTTTGCTTATTTGCATCATGTTTAATTGCGCAATATCGCAACAAATTGCATTGTATCGTATCGGATCGCATTGATTTGAACTTAATGTGTATCGAATCGTATCACATCGTGACGACGGTGAAACGTATCGCATCGTATCGCCAGAATATTCCATGTACCGTTTAAGTATCGCATCGCTGGCAGTGGATCGAGATGTGTATCGAATCGTCCTCAGTGCTGAGATTCACATCCCTACTTTAGTGGCGTCGATCAGCCAAATTTGTGATTTCAGTCAAGATTTGAGCACGGATTCCAGTTTCTCCAAGTTCTTGACCATCCTGCTGTGAAACCCGCAACAGTTTGTGGTTGAGCACAGTCTGAGTCAGAGTGTTGGACATCCGCGTTATGCCATCCTTAGATGGCATAACGCGGCAGCCTCGTCCAATAGAGCCGCTCCCGTCGGTTGAATTTTCGATAGATCAGGAAACTGCTCACACCAAACAGCAGCATACCTGTTATCGGAAGGCCGAAAATGTAGATGTCATCCAAATCCTCAACGGACAGTGTTGACAGGCACACCATTCTCCGCTTCCTCCACGGATCTAGGGTGTACCCAGCAGCAAAAGTCCCCGAGGGGCAAGTAGGCTCCCCACTGCCTGCTCTTCTCATCGAGAAAATGTTGTCGATGGCATTGAGAGACCAGCCAAACAATTCCATGTTTGTTTTTAGGATGAAAATACGACAGGAGACTAGGAAAAGTCAGACAAAAGACAGTACAAGGACTGAGTGGCGAGCAGGGAAGGGTGGGGTGGGGTGGGGGACAGCGCAGAAAGCAAAGCGTCCGCCTTCGTCGAGAGCCAAGCAAGAATCTATCGACTCCGCTCCGGATTGCCAGCGAGAGCCTCCATTACAAGCTGTGTACAGAGATTGTACGTAGCAGAGAAGGCTCAGGTATACCAAGCGGGAGAAGACACTGTTTCGGGAGAAATAAGAGACTAGGTTGATGAGCCTCCGGTGAATAAAGAGCAGGCAGACTTTTCGAATACGATGTATGCCACTGACGCGATTGTTACTTGTTTGGAACTATTTTGTGTGGAAGGTTACATTGTTCCGTGTCCATATAAATAAAGCGGGTGGAACCTCTCTGTGTTCGTCTGACAGTGATGGTGCTCTGAGGCGGTGACATGACAATGAAAGTTCAGCGGTGCAGTGGTCGCGACTTAGCAAAAATAAAACGTCTCCAGTGTTGTCATCGAACCAAGTGTAGTCATCCGAAATTATGTCTACACAAAACCGAAGAGAGAATTCCGCGCAAGAAGGACCAACAGAATCAACATAGCCTGACTGCTGTGTTCAAAGCAAACTTGAGAAAAACAAAATATGCAACCATGGTTTAAATCCACTATAGGCTTGATGGACAGTAATATTGTGTGAGAGATTATGTGTGAATAACTGCTCCAAGTGAAAAATGTTCCTGTAAAATTGAAAATCTAAATTGTTATTCAGTAAATATTTGCATTTTGCACGTAGAAAACTGATTCATGATTCCACGTTGATGAGAGCATTAAAATGGGCAAAAATATGACAAAAAATATAAAAGGAAATTCAGAAACAATCAAAACTGCGTGAGTAATCACGATTAATTTTTTGTGAATTTGAGTTAATTATGACGGTTGCATTTTTAATTAGATTACATATTTTAATCATTTGGCATCTCTAAAAAAAATAAGTAATAATAATCATAAAAATAAACAATACAGCTGTCACAATTGATTTTTTTTAGAATTGATTGTTGTTTTGATTATTTCATCAATTAATTAAATAAAAATGCTTCTACATTGAAGTGAATTACAAAAACATGGTTTCTGTAATAACTCTTAGTTAACCAATTATTGTTGTGTTTTTTTTGTTGGTATTCTTTAATAGGGTGGCCAACAGGATCAATGTGCTGCAAATTGCTGCAAACACAGGCAGAATGCCAAAAAAAGGGCAAAAAACACCCCCACATAAATGCAAACTAAAAAAAAAAAAACACAGTAAAGCAAAAACGGTGCATGTAAAAATGCTGCAAATGGCCAAATGCTTTCCAGATGCAATATATAATTTTTTTTCTCCTCATCTCACCCCTCGGGTGGTGTTCGTTCCTCATTCAGCTCGGGTCCTCTACCAGAGCCCAGGAAGCTTGAGGGTTCTGCGCAGTATCCTTGCTGTTCCCAGCAATGCACATTTCTGGACTGAGATGTCCGATGATGGATCTGTTGCAACCACTCATCTAGTTTGGGGGTCACTGCCCCACCACAGGCACGACTGTCACCTTTACCTCCCAGGCTCTCTCCAGCTCCTCTTTGAGCCCTTGGTATTTCTCAAGTTTCTCGTGTTCCTTCTTTTGGATGTTTCCATCACTTGGGACCGCTACATCCACTACAAGGGCTTTCCTCTGCCCTTTATCTATGATCACGATATCTGGTTGGTTCGATCACGATATCTGGTTGGTTCGCCATTGTCAGTCTGGATATAGAGAGAGAGAGAGAGAGAGAGAGAGAGAGAGAGAGAGAGAGTGAGAGAGAGAGAGAGAGAGACAGAAAGATCTATATGACAACTTGATCAACAAAGACGTGTGGTTTTCATTTCAATTTCATTTCCATAGAGACGCATTAAAACACATTTTCATAAGATACCATTGGAAAAATTAGACTGTGTAACAAAGGCTTTAAAACTTGACACAAAAAGACAAACTGCTCTTTTCGTGTGTACAAGTGAGACATTGATGTGGGGATTGAACAAAAACATTTGAAAATTTCAATTCTGATCTTTGCCTTGGTAGATACCAAAGCAAACAGAGAAAAACTGTGATACGTTTTGATTTAGTGTGCATGTGTTTGTGTGAATGTGTGCGTATGTGTCCAAACACTAAGTAAGTCCAGATGAGAGCCTGCAAATAAAAAGAAAAATTTGCAGCCCTTGACAATTCTTTGTTGCATTTGTTGCGTGTCACAAATAATCAAGAACACACATGCACATACACACACATGCACACACACACACACACACACACACACACACACACACACATATGCACGTCAAAACAATCCTAATTAGTTTTTCTCTGTCACTAATATCGGAAGTGAAATTCTAAAAACTGCCTGTCTGATGCTCACATCGTTGTGTCACTTGTGCACATGAAACCTTTGGAGCAGATAAATGCCTCGGCCCAAATAACTTTCCTTTTCTTGCCAGACCAAAATCAGGTATTAAGTGTGAGAAATTCTGTTTCTGTCAGCTGCTAACCAAAAATAAAATAAAATAAAATAAAATAAACAGCACAAGCGCACAAAAACAGGATAAACGGGATAAAGATGATCATATGCTATGGAGCGCTGGCATCTTTAACAAGGATTAGTAAATTCTTACATATTGTTGCTCCATCATGTTGTTCGTGTCCATGTGTGTGTGTTGTCCACTCTGCTTCTTTCTCCTGAGCTGCCTTTTTTGATTGGAGGAGGTTTTGTTTTGTTTATTCTTTTTTTTTTTTTTTTAACGGAGGAACAGTTATGCTGTGCAACAGGGGAGTTTGATATATATACTCCCTTTGTGTTTATTGGTGTTATGAGCGAGGATATTTATGGACAGATTGAAGGGGAGGGGTGAGACACGGAGAAAAGAGAACAGTGCAAAGAACAATAAAGAACAATGACAGTTTAACAACTAGCTCTCTCACACTATCTCTGTTCATTTCTTGCACTTGTTGCACTCTGGACTGGAGGGTGGAATACCGGCACTCACGCAGCCAGTGGGCGTATTAAACATTCATTATGTAGCATTACGGCATAATATTTATTGGAAATGTAGAAGTCACTGCCAGATGCACAAATAACCAATAATGAAACATAGCGTGGACCATATGAATTTGAACTTCTGGTTCTGGTTCGGGTTTCTTGTTTGAATTCTGGTCACAAATGTTTTGATTTTGATTCTAATAGGGGTGTCCACACTATAACAATTCACCTTTACAGCCAGGCCCATAATTCCCACTTGGTTTAACTGGACCGAAGCCCAGCGCCGCATGGTACCATGTTTTTATGTATTTTTACTTATAGAAATGATTGAAAAATATACTATTTGTACCATATGGCCGTATACAATATTGCTACATGACGTTACGGCAATGTCGCAAAGCCGTGGTTAGTTGAGTGACGACTCACACCTGTTACGCCAGTTGAATAAAAACCGTTGAAAAAGTAAGTCGTCTCCTCACGTTTTTCGGACACAACACTATTGGTTTATTTTAAAAAATATAGTGTGTGAACATTGATTTTTTTTGTTTCCTGATTCTATTTGTGAAAATTGATGAAATGCATAAATATACCTGCAGATCTGTTTGCCAAAGTTGAAAAATGAGTTGAGCATCTCAGTTAGGGCTGGCGAAGGGGGTGGGGGGGGGTGGCTTTATTTGATGGTAACGCACTTCAGATTAGCAGCAAGTACAGTGTGTGTTTAAAATGTGATTGCTGTGTAAAGAGTTGTTGTATCTATTACTGCAGATGACAACATAAGCTTGCTTGGTACAGAACATACTGTACATAATGTTAGGTGGTTATTTGCTTTTGACTCAACCCAACTTTTGTTAGATTATTTTATTGTTTAACTCACCTGATTATGGCACAAAATTCAGCGCACTGTGAACTGAGCCTTGAAGTGAGAGGGTGCACCAAGCTCATCAGATACAGCACTCCGTTAGCTTGTACACATCATTGAACCCCCTTTGCACAAGATAATCTTTCTGTAAATGTTGCACTGAGGCGACTCTTCACGAGCAAAGTTAAGCTGCATTTGTGATGAGCGTCAGGTGAAGCCACGATGCGTGCCTGTGCGCACTTCTTCGTTGATCATCAAGTCGGCAAACGAAACACCGAAATGAAGATCCGGAAATTTAAAATGCGAATGATTTCACATGAATTGGAATGCTAGTCCCGGTTCCAATCAATTCTTGCCACTCGATACCCAACTCTCGGTATGTCTGACAGACACAATTGCCTCATGCATCACGAACAAACTGGCAAATAGTTTTTTATCAACACAAGGCAAAATCAATATTAACCTGCATTTGGCGGATTGGAGGAGGATGTCAATTCAGGAACCTGCATCCGTCAACAATATTGTTACAAAAGTGTTCGATATCATCTACATTACATGTGCACAGTGAAGTTGGAGCTACACCCTGTGAGGAAGGGTAGCAAGGAATATTAAATAGGACAGAACAGAGAGGCAGAACAGGTGTACCGATTGCTGCTATGCAAAAACCCTTGTAAAGAATTTGAGTGTAAATGAGAGGCCAGTACGATAATAAAAAGGGCTGCGAGTAGCAATTTGAGTGGTCCCACACTAAGCATCGTAATCCCTTAGACGTGTCTACGGAGACATGCGAGTGAATCACCGCTGCCAAACATGGAGTCAGAAGTGTCTCAAATTGCTATGGATGAATAAGGATGGGAGAACTCTGCTTCTTCCACCACTCATAAGGGGTGGTCACACGGCAAGATTTGCTCCGGTGCTGCGCCAGTAGAGCAAATTATCCCCGGCGTAGCCCCGGAAAACAGCTTACACCGGACCAAATTTGATCCACCTCAGGGAGGTGGTTTAAAAATTTGCTCCAGAGCAAATGCTCGTTTGCGAAGAAGCAGCGGTGTAAATTTGCACGTGTGAACGCAACTGGGTTAAATTTGCTCCAGAGCAAATGCTTGTGAAGAGTTTACGTACGGCGAGAATGCGTTACTTTCGTGCTCTGTCGGACTTCCGTATGTGTTTGTCTAATAACGACACAAGACTTTGCTGGTAACATCTTTCCTTTTGTAGGAGACTGGACTGTCTCGGAGGTGCTTGTGTAGTTTGTTCCTTTGTTGTGTGTTCACAAGCCCCCGCCGCCTATAGAATTTGTTTTGTGATTTTCTCTCTTGATTTTTTGTTTGGCGCATTACGTGTTTGCTTTTCTGAGTGTCATTGAAGTCATCGTTGATTTACGTTTTCGGGGGCGGTCACTCTCGAGCAGAAGGAGAAGGACGTTTTGCTCAGCTGCAGAAACTGCCGTGTGAACGCAAGTGGGGCTGCACCGACGCTGTGCCGGTGCTGGCACGCTCAGCGGCTGTCACGTTCGGGCAAGCCGAAATAAGGTTGGGATCCCGGAAGTGCAGACACCAAGCAAGTTCTCCGCAGAAAAAAGGGTTTAATATACAAAAATTCGCACCGACAAAGTCGTAACATAAAGTGCTGGTCAAAACAAGGACCAGAGGGCACAAAAACGAATAACAAAAAGCGCTTGCACAAAAGGCAAGGGGGAAAAATAAGAATCGCGAAGGCAAACAAAAAACAATGTAACCACTACACGCAAGCGAGAGCCAAATCACAAACTAAAAACCATACATATAAAGTACTAGGCACCGAGAGTTCAAAAAGCGAAACACGACGAGGTCTATAGCAGTCAATAAGCAAGGAAGTAGCAAGGCAAAAATGCAATACTCCAGCGACATGTGCATATCAGAGGGCTCCTTAAATACAGAGTGAGACTAATCATAGATTGGCAGCAGGTGTGCACAAAAGTCCGCTAATGCCACCTGCTGGCCAGACTGACACAGAACCGTGACAGTACCCCCCCCCCCTCCACCCCTCAACGGACGCGTTGGCGGACGGCTGGCGGACCACCTGGCTTCGATGGGTGCGCAGCGTGGAAGGCGCGGAGAAGGGACGGATCCAAGATCCAGGAGCGGGGGACCCATTGCCGATCCTCCGGGCCGTAGCCCTCCCAGTCGACCAGGTACTGGAACCCCTTACCCCTGCGCCGAGAGTCCAGGATTTCCCTCACCGTGTACACCGGCTCACCGTCGACAATCCGCGGAGGAGGAGGCGAGGTGGGAGGCGGAGCCAAGGGACTGGAGGCCACCGGCTTAAGCAGGGAAACGTGGAAGACTGGGTGGACCTTCATGGTGGGCGGCAGCCAGAGCTTGACGGAGACGGGGCTGACGATCGATTCCACCACGAACGGTCCCGTGAAGCGGGGCCCCAACTTGCTCGAAGTGCCGGCCAGACGCAGATCCCTCGTAGACAGCCACACCTTCTGCCCCACCTGATAGCTTGGTGCCGGGCGACGTCGCCGATCTGCAATCTGCCGGTTTCTGGTGGTGGTACGCGACAGGGCTGCCCGGGTCTCCCTCCACACGTGATGGGCCCGCTTGAGATGGTGCTGCACTGACGGAACTTCCACCTGCCCCTCCTGTGATGGGAAAAGCGGAGGCTGATAGCCATAGGCAGACATGAAGGGAGACTGACCTGTGGCTGAGGAGACCAGGGTGTTTTGCGCATACTCCACCCAAGGCAGTTGGATGGCCCAAGATGAGGGACGGTGGAGACATACACATCGTAGCGCCGCATCCAGGTCCTGGTTCATCCGTTCGGTCTGTCCGTTGGACTGGGGGTGGTATCCCGACGACAGGCTTGCCGTTGCCCCCATGGCGCGACAGAACCGTTTCCACACCCTGGAGACGAATTGGGGACCCCGGTCCGACACAATATCCAGCGGGATCGCATGGAGGCGAAAGACGTGGCTGATGAGGAGGTCTGCGGTTTCTAGGGCGGACGGCAGCTTGGACAACGGAATGAAATGGGCGGACTTGGAGAAGCGATCCACAATGGTGAGGATAAGGGACTTTCCCCGGGAAACAGGGAGGCCAGTGACAAAGTCCATTGAAATATGGGACCAAGGTCGAGGAGGAACAGGTAAGGGTCGTAGCAAACCAGCCGGAGGCTGATGTGAGACCTTACTGCATGCGCAGACGGAGCAGGCCTTGATATAGTCCAAAACATCCCTTTGAAGCTCAGGCCACCAAAACCGCTGAGTGACGAGATGCAATGTCCGGTTAACCCCGGGATGGCATGCCACCTTCGATGTGTGTCCCCACTGCAACACCTCCGCGCGCAGATGTGGGGGCACAAATAGCCTTCCGGAAGGACATCCCGCCGGAACTTGGGTTCCCTCTTGGGCCTGCTGTACCCTCCGCTCAATCTCCCACCTAAGCGCTCCCATGATGCGGTGGTCCGGTAGGATGCTCTGGGGTACACCGCTCTCGGCCGCTGGGTCATAGATCCGAGATAGGGCGTCAGGTTTTACATTCTTGGATCCGGGGCTGTAGGTGAGCGTAAAATTGTAGCGTGTAAACAGGAGTGCCCACCCGGGCTTGACGGGAGTTCAGTCGCTTGGCCGAGCTAATGTATGCGAGGTTCTGCGAGGTATGCGGCCTCTGAATCCCAACGAAACGGGACTTTGATGGACGTCAACCGGGTCAATGGAAGTGCTCTCTGGCTGTAATTACGAATAAAACGACGGTAGAAATTAGCGAACCCCAAGAAACGTTGCAACTGCTTCCTCATAGTGGGTGTCGGCCATTCCACCACCGCCTTAATCTTGGCAGGATCGGCTCTCAGCTGGTCCTTCTCCACGATGAACCCAAGGAATGAAATAGACTCGACGTGAAACTCACATTTCTCTGCTTTGACAAAAAGACGATTTTCCATTAGATGTTGCAAAATCAGCCTGACGTGGTGTTGATGTTCCTTGATTGTCCTTGAAAATATCAATATGTCATCTAACAAAACAAAACACGTTCAAAAAATCTCTCAACACGTCGTTGATTAAACTTTGAAACACGGCAGGAGCGTTGGTTAACCCAAAAGGCATGACCAAATATTCAAAATGGCCCAATGGTGTCTTGAAAGCAGTCTTCCATTCGTCCCCCTCCCTAATGCGGACCAAATGGTAAGCACTGCGTAGATCTAGTTTTGAGAAAAAGGTTGTTGATTGGAGGGGGGCAAATGCAGAATCCAATAGTGGAAGAGGATATTTGTTTTTTATGGTGATCTCATTTAGTCCCTGATAGTCTACACATGGTCGTAACGACTTGTCCTTTTCAATAAAGAAGAACCCGGCCCCCAATGGGGACTTAGATGGCCTAATGAGGCCAGACGAGAGTGAACTATCAATGTATTCCCTTAAAGCCTCTTGTTCTGGCTGTGAAACCTGATAAAGTCGAGAACTCGGTAGAGGGACGTTAGTCAGCAAGTCAATAGCACAGTCGTAAGGTCTGTGTGGAGGTAGGGATTGAGCACGATCCTTACTAAACACTTGGCGTAAATCATGATAGATGCTTGGGACGTTGTCCAAGCAAATGGCTTTGGGCGGGTCGGTGCGAGATAGCCCTCTACCCCCCGCTGCCGACCGCAGACAATGCGCGTAACAGAATGGGCTCCAATTCTCAATTGCGGTGCGATCCCACGCGATGACAGGATTATGGGTCTTTAGCCAGGGTAACAGGTACGGATCGAGACTGCATACGATAAAATCGCCTCTGTTCAACGTGATTACCAGAGACCTTTAACATTAAGGGGCCCGTGATCTGTTTTATCTCCGCCACGAGTCGCCCATCGAGATCGTGAACACGTTTAGCCACATCTAACTCCTCTATCGGACAACCCAGGTCATTAGCCAACTTAGTGTCAATAAAACAATCGTCCGACCCTGAGTCCACCAGTGCCCGAACCGGAAAAGCCCGTGAAGGACCATAGATTGTCCAGCTCAAGTCTCTTGGGGAGTCTCGACCTAGACTCCCCTCCTCTAGGCTCCCGATATTGTGTGCTGGGTGCAGACTCACGGTTGTACGTGCGAGTAGAAAAGTGGGTTGGGGTCATCGGACGGTCGGCAACTCGATGTCCTTGTTGGCCGCCGTAGGCCTGGTCACGAATCCGTGTTCGTCCTACCTCCGGCCCCACACGTCCTCCGCCCACCTGCATAGGCTCTCCCTCAGCGGCGACGATCCTGGCACCGGGGTGCTGCTCTGGTCCAGACGGCCGCCAGGATTCGCGGTAATACGGCCGACCGCTCGCACGTCGGGGCTGGACACTGGCATTTCCCCGTTCGTCCCTACGTTCCCGCAGGCGGTTGTCCATAACAAGGGCCAGCTTAATGAGTTCTTCCAAATTGGTGCTGTCACCGCAGGTTGCCAGTTCGTCCTTTAATGATACATTCAACCCGCGGCGAAACAAGCCACACAGGGCGCGGTCCCCGTAACCACTACGGGCGGCCAGAATACGAAAAGAAATAGAGTATTCGGCCACTGATTGCTTTCCTTGCCGCTAATCTAGTAAACGACCTTCGGCCTCTCTTCCCATCACTGGATGGTGGAAGACACGCCGAAATTCTGCCACAAAATCAGGGAAGGAAGACCGAAGGCCGGGTTTAGCATTGCTCACTTCCAACGCCCATGACGCCGCCTGACCAGTCAACAGACTCATTATGAATGCCACCTTAGTTTTATCCTTGGCATAGCTGTATGGTTGTTGGTCGAACACCAACGAGCATTGGTGAAGAAATTGTTCACCGAGCCCAATTTTACCACCATAACGCGGTGGGTGTGGGATATCGAGTTCCCGCTCCACCGGTGAACCCAAAATTTCGAGTCGATGGGCCAGCAGGGAGACTGTGCCCCGGAGTTCCGCGAGCGCTTGTTCCTGCTGACCCACCAGTTGTCCTTGGCTGGTCAAGGCGGTCATAACCTTGTTGAGCTCTGCGGGATCCATGTTGGCTGGAGTATTCTGTCACGTTCGGGAAAGCCGAAATAAGGTTGGGATCCCAGAAGTGCAGACACCAAACAAGTTCTCTGTAGAAAAAAGGGTTTAATATACAAAAATTCGCACCGACAATGTCGTAACATAAAGAGCTGGTCAAAACAAGGACCAGAGGGCACAAAAACGAATAACAAAAAGCGCTTGCACAAAAGGCAAGGGGGGAAAATAAGAATCGCGAAGGCAAACAAAAAACAATGTAACCACTACACGCAAGCGAGAGCCAAATCACAAACTAAAAACCATACATATAAAGTACTAGGCACCGAGAGTTCAAAAAGCGAAACACGACGAGGTCTATAGCAGTCAATAAGCAAGGAAGTAGCAAGGCAAAAATGCAATACTCCAGCGACATGTGCATATCAGAGGGCTCCTTAAATACAGAGTGAGACTAATCATAGATTGGCAGCAGGTGTGCACAAAAGTCCGCTAATGCCACCTGCTGGCCAGACTGACACAGAACCGTGACAGCGGCTTTGTACGTGTGAACGCTCCACACAATTTGCTGCGGTGCAAAATATATGGCAACAAAATACATCGGTGCAGCGCCGGAGCAAATGTGTGCCGTGTGAACACCCCTATAGTTATTATTCTTTTGTTTTTAACTACACTGTAATACACTGTTTGCTCCCTGTACAACGAGTCAGAGTTTAGGCCAAATTATGGGCTCTGAGTCAGGTTTGTTTTCAGTAAGTGTGTGAGTCAGCTCATGTATTTCCATTGGCTTCATTATGACATGATCTTTCACTGTAACTCAATCAGTTCCCAAATGAGCTTGAGGCAAGAATCAATGGATCCAAATTTGAAACTCAGGTCCTCAAACGGAAAAGACTGACTCTCCATGTCGGAGAGGATATCTTGCCTTAAATGGGGGAGGTCAAGTATCTTGAGGTGTTGTTCACAAGTGACTGAAAGAATCAGATCACAGATACAAGCAGCAAAAAGTTGACTTGACTCTTAGAGATATGGTGAGAAGATTAGTTGTCCAGCTCAGAGTATGCTCACCTCCATGGTCAAGTTAATGTGGAGGAACCAACATGCTGGGCCCTATTTTGGTAGACTGGCACACATGCACTCGGCGTAAAAACGGGTGCGATTTAATTTTTCTGCCAACACAAGTTGAATCTACTGTGTTTGGGGCTGAGTTGCGCCTTTCTTGGTGTTTCACCGCCTTGTGTTGCCTCACCGCTGACTCATCCGACAATGGGACAACACAAAGTAGTCTGCGCTCGATGTAAATACAGGCTGATCATTATTGTTGTGTTGAGACAATGGTCTAGTTCAGGGGTGGGCAAACTACGGCCCACGGGCCGAATCCGGCCCGTTGATCTTTTTAATCCGGCCCGCTGAAGATTGTGCACAACTAAGGTTTGATTGCAGTCATTTTGTTTAGACCTGTAATGACAGGTATTTCAACACCAGGTGGCGCAGTTACTTCAAGTTGCAGAGCACAGGGAAGGAGGAGAAGACGAAGAAAGAGGGAAAGAGTAATGACCATGGAAGAGAAAGTGTTATGTATCTGATTCAACGAAGCGGGTAACAAAGTATGAAACATTCAGGAGACGCCTGGAGTCGGAAAGACTCAAATCTACGAGAGTTTGAAGAACATAGAAGCGATTCTTACTCAGTCCAATTCTGGCAAATCCATGCTCAGAGTGAATTGCTTGTGGCTCGAGTAAATGAACATTTCCTAGAATGGTTTGATTGTTATCATGTGAAAAACTTTCCGCAAACTGGACCGCTAACAAGAGTCGGAGAGCAGTCAAATGTTAGAGCGTGAACAATAGGGGGCTCAGTACGCATCCTTGAGGAGAACCGGTGCTGAGTGTGATGGTGGAGGAGAATGTTACATTATTACTGGCATACAAAGACATTGTGCTATCTTCTTTATTTTCTATTTCTATTTCTAACTTTTGGCCCGGCCCCCCACAATATTTTCTGCTTCTCATTTGGGCCCCCCGGGAAAATAATTGCTCACCCCTGGTCTAGTTCAGTGTGTTTGTGAACTTGGTAGAACGTGCACTGTGTGCCTTTCGGGGAACAACCCCGTTTTCCCTTACACGGCTCCTGGAGCATCTGCAAATTGGGTTAGAGAAGGTAGACTAGATTTTAGACTTGGTAAAACCATCTCTAAGTCTTGGCGCAGGTGGTGCAATGCAATTTTGATGTATTTGATCTAGGTGAGGGCGGCCCGGTAGTCCAGTGGTTAGCACGTCGGCTTCACAGTGCAGAGGTACCGGGTTCGATTCCAGCTCTGGCCTCCCTGTGTGGAGTTTGCATGTTCTCCCCGGGCCTGCGTGGGTTTTCTCCGGGTGCTCCGGTTTCCTCCCACATTCCAAAAACATGCATGGCAGGCTGATTGAACACTCTAAATTGTCCCTAGGTGTGAGTGTGAGCGTGGATGGTTGTTCGTCTCTGTGTGCCCTGCGATTGGCTGGCAACCAATTCAGGGTGTCCCCCGCCTACTGCCCGAAGACAGCTGGGATAGGCTCCAGCACCCCCCGCGACCCTAGTGAGGATCAAGCGGCTCGGAAGATGAATGAATGAATGAATGATCTAGGTGAAGGCAGACCAATACGGCACTCTATGGGCGTGTGTAGTGGATGTCATCTATCAGGGATGGTGTCATACATGAACGCAAGGCAGTCTCCAATTGCCCATGTTACATGCACAACTAACTACATTACCTCCAAGGAGAGATCTTGCAATTTGCCTTTCAATGTCATGTGTGGACTTCAGCGAGTCTATTTAAGTTTACGCAATGTAAAGTCATGATTTTGATGCAAATGAGGGATGCTACTAGGATTAGCTGGGAAAAGACAACTTACATCGCACACCGATGCACAGAGGCGTAAATGCTTTGTTATGCCCAATTCTACCTGCAAAACACCAAAAGAAAAAAAACTCCACCCACGCCCACGGTTAGACTGCGCTTTATGTCGCCGCCATTGACCGTCGGTGCTGGACAGACCTGGGGCACTTGTGTTTTTTGCGCCAGTAATGGGCAGCATTTTTCACAACCCCGATTTGTTCAGTGGCTATGTCGGCGCTGTTGGACAGTCGGCGTTGGTGCGGCAGGATGGATGGCCGCTGAAGTTGAGGATGAGGAGAGAGGAGCGTTGGCGAAGAGCGCCGATGCGTATTTGGAACCGTGAGTCGCCGCTTGGAATTGAAGTGGATTTCCATGGGACAGGAGAAGTGAACCAATCTCTTTTTTCGTCAATGGATGCTACAGCTTCTTGTTGACTTTGAAACTTAGCTTGTAGCCGACGTGTGCACATTTTGAGCATGACGTCTCTGATCCACTGGTGAAAGGACACTTTGATTCTCTCCTCTTTCATCTCAAACCGCTTCAAACAACAAAGCGTGTGACGGAAAAGTGGTTAGGACTGCACGACTGTCCGTGTTTTATGTTATGTGTTGTGTTTATTATTTTACTTTATGTTAACTGTTTTGTAAAGCGCTTTGTTACAGCTGCCGCTGTTGTGAAAGCGCTATATAAATCAGCATGTATTGTATTGTATTGTATTGTACGAAAATAGGGCCTTATATCTTTCTTCTGACTGGGTGCCTTAGGATGCCATGGAACAGCTTGATGAAGTGGCTGGCCAGAGGGAATTTGGGCTTTTCTGGTTCGACTGCTGCCCCCATGATGTAATTCTGCATTAGCCTAAAAAGATGCGTGCATGGAACTATACTTCGATTGTTATAGCGTTAGTTGTCTCTAATTTCGATCCATCAATCCATTTTGTAATCCACTTATCCTCACAGGGGTCACGGGTGTGCGAGAGCCTATCCCAGCCGTCTTTGGGCAGTAAGCGGGCTACACCCTCAACGTGTATGAACAACCACTCACGCTCACAATCACACCTAGGGACAATTTTGAGTGTTCCATTAACCTGCCATGCGTGATTTTGGAATGTGGGAGGAAAGCGGAGAGTACTCAGAGAAAATCCACGCAGGCATGTGGTGAACATACAAACCCCACACAGAGAGGCCGGAGCCGGCATCGAATCCAGCATCTCTGCTCTGTGTTGCGGGGGTGCTAACGAATCGAACACTGTGCCGTATTTCATGAGACAATTAAAGGTCTCCCTCCAGCTGGGAGTGGCATAAATGATGGCCCATTTGAAGAAAAAGGGCAGTAGAATGAGTTCATGTCAATGCTCTTGGGTCTTCAAGTTGAAGAGTGCATGACTGTCCTTGTCTTGTGTTGTTATATTACTGTATTTTGTTATTTTATGTGAACTGTTCTGGAAAGTGCTTTCTTTCTGTTGTTGTGAAAGCGCTATATGAATAACAATGTAATGTATTGTATTGTATTGTATATGAGTATGAGAGACAAGACATGATGCGGCTAGCACTGACCTACTCTCTTTCTTCAGAAATGGGACCCGATGCTTAAACTGGTGGCTGAGGGCTACGCCGCCAAGTGCATCTGGAACCACAACCCAGACCTGGAGGACACCGGAGAAAACCTGTTTGCTGGCACTGGACCCCTGGACCTGCGGGTGGCGATGGAGAAGTGGTTCCTGGGTGAGTGAGACTGCTGAGGACATTACTTGACTACATTACACTCTACATTTGACTACACTGCATACTACATTATGAGACACTAACTTATTTGCCCACATTACATTAAATTATAACTAAATTATTATATTACATTATGCACCATATTTGACTGTGATATGTACAATGTCATTTGTTTCATTTTTTTCTCCATTATGCAATAATGATCACATGAATTTGACACATTGCAAACTAAAGATGTTAGATATTTGTTCATGATTTGACTGCAGTATATACGACAGTGCTACGACTGTCCTAGCCTTGCGCATGAACTGATGAAGTATGCGCTAATGAAAGACCAAACGGCTGATTGATTCAATGCCCCTGAGAATATTCACAGGGTTTACATTCTCCACTATATGACCACGTTGCATATTACGTCATTTAACCAGATTATAAGCGATAATATTTGAATACATTATATGTTGCATTATACATTGCATTACACACATTATTTGACCACATTAACTAATACTAGGGATGGGTACCGAAGTCTCCACATTTTTGGTTGTACAGACCCATTTGTTTCGACACTACTGTAAATTGTGTTTGTGCTTAACTCAGTGGTTGTCAATTATTTTCTGTCATCCCCCCCCCCCCCCCCCCCTAGGAAGAGGAAAACATCTTGCGCTACCCTCGCCCCGCACGACTATAAATAGTATCATTTGTCTATAAAATTGTAACAGAACACCTTTGCATAACACTGTTGTCACATTTCGGTTTTTCGGTCTGGCCAGCAGGTGGCAGGCGCGGTCTCTCTAGCACACCTGCTGGCAATCATTAATCAACAGAGACACTATTTAAGGACTCCTGCGTTCTGCACTTGTTGTGGGAGTATTGTTTATGGCATTGCTTACCTCGTTGCTCATTGACTAGTGGCTTTTGACCTCGTCGTGTTTTTGCGTGTAGTCTCGGTACCAAGGTTGTGTGTAAGTACCATTTTGTTTTGATGATCTGGCTTTTCTTGCGTGTACAAAGTGTTACATAGTTTTTCGTTCGTAGTTTGTGGCTTTACTTTCCTTTTCTTGCTCTTTTGTGCAAGCTCCTTTTGTTAGTCATTTTTGATTTACCTCCTGGTCCTCATTGTGGACCAGCGCTTTATGTTCTCGCTTATTTTCGATTCGATTTGGACATTAAATTGTCTTTACATCGGAGACCTTGTTTTTGTCTACGTTTTTTGGATCCCCCTCCCTAACTCGGTTTACCCGAGTTCGTAACAACTGTATCCTTATTAACGTATAAGAGAATAAAAAAAGAAGGAAATACGGACCAACTTACAACAAAGAATAGCTTTAGTAACTGGAACAGAAAAGTGCATCTGAAAAAATTACATTAAATTCTTAATTTAACTAGAAATATTTTTTGACTGACCATGTCAAACCATACGAATACTGAAAAATAATTACATAAAATCAATAACTAATCCATTCAAACTAATCACCAACATTATCTCAGGAGAACAATATTAAAAAAACGTTAACCAACAAAAATATATAAAAGTATTTGTGCTTTTTTTTAAATAAAGATAAGATATCCTTTATTCGTCACACACTGGGGAAATTTACAGCCTCCATCAGCAAGAATGTATGTAGAAAGAAGAAACAACAAACATCTTTCAATTAAATGCAATATGAACACAAAATGGATAAATCGCAGTACTATTTACAATTTTCCTTCACATCATTTAATTATTATTATTATGATTGTTATTTTTTATTATAATAATAAAAAATTATAAGCAGACTGATGAGCACATAAACTATCTCTCAAATTAATTATAAAGAGTGGAGAGCTTCACCCGGTACTTGTTCCAAATCCAGTAACTAAAAATGTCCTTGTGCGTGTGTGTGTGTGTAGAACATCTCTACTATGACTTCCATAACAACAGCTGTAATGACGACAAGATGTGTGGACACTACACACAGGTCAGTGACACACACACACACACACACACACACAGAGTCCCTGGGTCAGAGGGGTGCAACATGAGACCTTGTCTCCTTGCATATTGCCAAACTAGGTACATCCAGCATTAGATCCAAAATTTGTCCTTGAACAAGCTTCATCTTCCTTCTTCAAATATCATCTAAACTTTGTTGATCTCACGATGGACTCTCACTGTATATCATTATAACCATTTGTCCATCTCAATGATTGTCATTTTCAGCACATTCAAGAAGGTTGCTGCCTTCTTCCAGTTTGGTGAATGTCAGTGACATGTGAGACTTTGCTATGACTTTGCAGATGGTGTGGTCGGATACTCACAGGGTGGGCTGTGCCGCCCACCTGTGTAACAACATGGAGGGCCTGGCATGGGAGAAGATCTCTTTCCTGGTGTGCAACTACTACCCAGCGTCAGTGCTAATTTCTCCAGTGTACTAGAGCTAATGGTAATAGCACTGCTAGATGACAGTGCTACCTTTTCAATATTACCATTGTTAATACTATTGCTAACAGTACTGCGCCTCGCAGTTGTCCTCTTATGTTACCACAGCGAATGCTACTGTTAAGAGTACTACAGCACAGTGCCAGCCCTCCTTTTTCATCATGATCAGACCCTTATGCAAACTAATGCTAAATACTGGAGTGCTACAGTGGAGTGAGAGTAGCCTTCCAGAGATCAGTGTTTGCATTGTGCCGCCACTGATGTGTGTGTGTGTGTGTGCGTGTGTGCGTGCGTGCGTGCGTGCGTATGTGTGTGTGTGTGTGTGTACGTGCGTCCGCGCGTGCGTGCGTGTGTGTGTGTGTGTGTGTGTGTGTGTGTGTGTGTGTGTGTGTGTGTGTGTGTGTGTGTGTGTGTGTGTGTGTGTGTGTGTGTGTGTGTGTGTGTGTGTGTGTGTGTGTGTGTGTGTGTGTGTGTGTGTGTGTGTGTGTGTGTGTGTGTGTGTGTGTGTGTGTGTGTGCGTTTGTATTCATGACATCTCAGGACAATTTTATGATAACACACCTTCACAATGAGGACCTGTGGAAAAATGAGGACATTTTTCGCGTCCTCATATTTCCACGCAGTCTACACTACTCTAGAGCTCACGAGGATACTCCCACACCAAAAATAAGTGATGTCCTGAAAGAGCACAATTTTCAGAAATTGTGTGTTTAAGTGTGTTTAACTTTGGACTCACTTTTCATTTGGAAAACTAGTGGCCAACTTCGGTACTTAACACACTTTTAACACACTTTCAGTGACGTCATTGTGCAGGACCTCAAATGTCATCTTTTTCGGACTGACTCACACATTTTCCCCGCCCTCGTCCTGATAAGTCACATCAATTAGCAGTCACACAAAATCCAACATGTGAAGCAGCCAGACAATCCTACTCTCAAACACGACCACGCGTGGATGACCATCGGGTAAGCAATTCCTTTTCGTTTATCTTACCGTAACATAGAAGTTGTTCAATATAACCGTGTTTAACAGTGCCCACCAAAGGTAATATCATTCAATAAGACAGCTAGCTAGCTAGCTAGCTCGATCGTTAGCATGCTAATAAGCTTCCAGTAAAAGTAATGTGGACATGTCCTGCAGGCAAGGTTCTGGAAAACCTTTCTAAATCTTTAACAACACAGTCTGTGGAACTTGGTTTTGGTGCCATATGTTTATTTCAGTGCAGTATTTGTTTTATTTGATTGCAGTTAATTTAAATTAGTTAGTACAGGTAGCATAATGAAAGTGGGCCAGGCACTTCTAGCATTTACGCTAAGCCCGGTGTATTTACACTGTTTATTCTTGTGCTGAATCAATTGTACACCGTTTCAATGAAAAAACAAACAAACGTTTGCAATGAAATTATAGCAGAATTCAGCTTTGTTGGTACATTTGGTCAAGACAATATTGTGTTACTCTATTTTAATTTTACATTGTTATCTGCCTGACAAATGGTTTGCCCGAATCTATTAGTCTGACCAGCAAATGTTTGATGAAATGAATTTTTGTATTTTTGAGGAAGAAAATAATATTCCTTTGGCTCAGTACTTTTTGAGCCAAAATAAGTGCTGCCATAATATTGTGCTTGCTTGTCTGGCTGACTTCTTCTCACTTTCCATTGTAGATGTTTACTGGTGGTGATAATGTCACAAAGAAGAACCAGACTGAGCCCTGAATCTGAGGCTGCTCCTTTTAGCTGGAGTCAACAAGCCTTGTTTGAAAGCCCAGTGGATCAATGATTATAAAGGTATGCTATCAATCTACCTGCTATCTAATTCTTATGACTACCGCAAGCACATGACAAGAGCTGCAACCAAAGCCTGTCACAGTGACAGATTTTATTCCTATTGTATTTACCCCAAAAATGTCACAATAAACAACAGCATGTTTTTTTTATGCCATTGATCATATTGGAGCAAAAATAATTGAAGTACTTTTGAAGAAAATGTTTAGCAGCCATTATCATTCAATTATTGAGAATATTGTATTGCCATGTAGAACTAGGAATATCTTGGAATGAAAAAATAGAAATAGAAATTATTCGGCTTCTGTTAAAATATTGTGCTTCACCAAATATCACAATTCATAAAAACGCATACTATCCGTAATAGTCAAGGAAAATTAGATGCCTTTAAACTTCCTTCATAATGCTTATTTCACCTGATTGAAGAAGGCTGTGGTAGCTGTTTGACAAATCCACATTTTTATCAGCAATTTGTACTGCCCATCAAAAGTCTATACTTAGTTGAAAACAATGAATGGTCACCGGAATTATTTTTCAGTCATTACATTGTTTTAGTCTGAAAGAGTATGTTTCGGGTGTTGTCTTTATTATTTGAACTCAGTCATGTCTGTTGTCCTGAAATTGTTAGCTATAAGAGCTGTACAGTGGTAACTACCATAAAGAGCCGGCTTGTGCTGTGTATGAAGTTTAATTTATTCAAAAGTCATGTAACTACGACATATTTCTGACACTCTATGGTTGCTATAATGTTGATTTTCATGATTTCAGTCATGCCCTCATACTTCTTCAGTTACTGTAGAATACTTTTTAGAATATTTCTGATACTGTAATGTTGCTGAAAAACCAGAGTGTGATCAGGTGAAATGACTTTTGTCTGGACCTAACACTGGGGAGCCTGTGTTCGAATGTCCCCATATTGATGTTCCACAGAGCCGAACAGTGTTAACTTTCTATAGTGTGGTATATTAATCCCAAACCCTCCCGTGAGAGATGTTCAATGAGAAATAATGTTTATTGATTTCTTAACTGGTCAGAATGAAGAACGCTGAATATTTTGACACCGTAATGGTGTTATGTTGCAGACACCAAGTGACGGGATCTTGACTGTACCTTCTGGAGACCAAGAAGGGAGTGAGAGATCCACTTCATCCTTACAACAGGTTACTACTTCTTATCATGATATACTAGGTTTGAGTTTTCAGCTTTCTTTGACAAACACAGGAGAAGTTATAAATCAGAAACATGGACTCTCCATGATTTCAGTCGTCATGTCCTCATATTTCTTTAGACCTGAAAAACCTGTGTGTTTTTCAGGTGTCATGACTTTTGTCTTAACCTAACTCTGGAGAGCCTCTGTTCGAATGTCCCCATATTGCTGTTACTCAGAGCTGAACAGTGTTAACTTTCTATAGTGTGGTATATTCATCCCAAACTCTCCCATGAGCAATGTTCAATGATAATTAATATTTATTCATTTCTTAACTGGTCAGAATGAAGAATGCTGAATATTTTGACACCGTAATGTTATGTTGCAGACACCAAGTGACCTGACTGAACCCTCTGGAGACCATGAAAGGAATGATAGATACACTTCATCCTTACAACAGGTTACTACTTCTTGTCATGATATACTTGGTTTGAGTTTTCAGCTTTCTTTGACAAACACAGGAGAAGTTATAAATCAGAAACATGGACTCTCCATGATTTCAGTCGTCATGTCCTCATATTTCTTTAGACCTGAAAAATCCGAGTGTGTTTCAGGTGACATGATTTTTGTCTGGACCTAATTCTGGAGAGCCTGTTTTCGAATGTCCCCATATTGCTGTTACACAGAGCTGAACAGTGTTAACTTTCTATAGTGTCTTATATTAATCCCAAACCCTCCTGTGAGCGATGTTCAATGAAAAACAATGTTTATTCATTTATTAACTAATCAGGATGAATAAATTTGAATATTTCTGACACTGCACTGTTGCAATGTTGCAGACATTAAGTGTTCCGATCCTGATGAAACCTTCTGAAGATCAAGAAAGGAGTGGAAGATCCACTTCTTCCTTAAACAGGTTACTACGTCTTATCATTATATATTAGGTTTCAGTTTTCAGCTTTCTTTGACAAACACAGGAGAAGTTATAAATCAGAAACATAGACTCTCCATGATTTCAGTCGTCATGTCCTCATATTTCTTTAGACCTGAAAAACCTGAGTGTGTTTCAGGTGTCATGACTTTTGTCTTAACCTAACTCTGGAGATGCTGTGGCTGAATGTCCCCATATTGCTCTTCCACAGAGCTGAACAGTGTTAACTTTCTATAGTGTGGTACATTATTCCCAAACTCTCCTGTGAGCAATGTTCAATGAGAAATAATGTTTATTCATTTCTTAACTGGTCAGAATGAAGAATGCTGAATATTTTGACACCGTAATGTTGTTATGTTGCAGACACCAAATGACAGGTACCTGACTGAACCCTCTGGAGACCAAGAATGGAGTGAGAGATCCACTACATCCTTACAACAGGTTATTACTTCTTATCATGATATACTAGGTTTGAGTTTTCAGCTTTCTTTGACAAACACAGGAGAAGTTATAAATCAGAAACATAGACTCTCCATGATTTCAGTCGTCATGTCCTCATATTTCTTCAGACCTGAAAAACCCGAGTGTGTTTCAGGTGACATGACTTTCGTCTTAACCTAACTCTGGAGAGCCTGTGTTCGAATGTCCCCATATTGCTGTTCCACAGAACTGAACAGTGTTAACTTTCTATAGTGTGGTATATTCATCCCAAACTCTGCCGTGAGCAATGTTCAATGATAATTAATATTTATTCATTTCTTAACTGGTCAGAATGAAGAATGCTGAATATTTTGACACCGTAATGTTGTTATGTTGCAGACACCAAATGACAGGTACCTGACTGAACCCTCTGGAGACCAAGAATGGAGTGAGAGATCCACTACATCCTTACAACAGGTTACTACTTCTTGTCATGATATACTTGGTTTGAGTTTTCAGCTTTCTTTGACAAACACAGGAGAAGTTATAAATCAGAAACATGGACTCTCCATGATTTCAGTCGTCATGTCCTCATATTTCTTCAGACCTGAAAAACCTGAGTGTTTTTCAGGTGTCATGACTTTTGTCTGGACCTAACTCTGGAGAGCCTCTGTTCGAATGTCCCCATATTGCTGTTACTCAGAGCTGAACTGTGTTAACTTACTATAGTGTGGTACATTATTCCCAAACTCTCCTGTGAGCAATGTTCAATGAGAAATAATGTTTATTCATTTATTAACTGGTCAGAATGAAGAATGCTGAAACTTTTGACACCGTAATGTTGTTATGTTGCAGACATCAAGTGACAGGTACCTGACTGAACCCTCTGGAAACCAAGAATGGAGTGAGAGATCCACTTCATCCTTACAACAGGTTACTACTTCTTATCATGATATACTAGGTTTGAGTTTTCAGCTTTCTTTGACAAACACAGGAGAAGTTATAAATCAGAAACATGGACTCTCCATGATTTCAGTCGTCATGTCCTCATATTTCTTCAGACCTGAAAAACCTGAGTGTGTTTCAGGTGACATGACTTTTGTCTTAACCTAACTCTGGAGAGCCTGTGTTCGAATGTCCCCATATTGCTGTTCCAAAGAACTGAACAGTGTTAACTTTCTATAGTGTGGTATATTCATCCCAAACTCTCCCGTGAGCAATGTTCAATGATAATTAATATTTATTCATTTCTTAACTGGTCAGAATGAAGAATGCTGAATATTTTGACACCGTAATGTTATGTTGCAGACACCAAGTGACCTGACTGAACCCTCTGGAGACCATGAATGGAGTGAGAGATCCACTTCATTCTTACAACAGGTTACTACTTCTTATCATGATATACTAGGTTTGAGTTTTCAGCTTTCTTTGACAAACACAGGAGAAGTTATAAGTCAGAAACATAGACTCTCCATGATTTCAGTCGTCATGTCCTCATATTTCTTCAGACCTGAAAAACCTGAGTGTGTTTCAGGTGACATGACTTTTGTCTTAACCTAACTCTGGAGAACCTGTGTTCGAATGTCCCCATATTGCTGTTCCACAGAACTGAACAGTGTTAACTTTCTATAGTGTGGTATATTCATCCCAAACTCTCCCGTGAGCAATGTTCAATGAAAATTAATGTTTATTCATTTCTTAACTGGTCAGAATGAAGAATGCTGAATATTTTGACACCGTAATGTTATGTTGCAGACACCAAGTGACCTGACTGAACCCTCTGGAGACCATGAATGGAGTGAGAGATCCACTTCATCCTTACAACAGGTTACTACTTCTTATCATGATATACTAGGTTGGAGTTTTCAGCTTTCTTTGACAAACACAGGAGAAGTTATAAATCAGAAACATGGACTCTCCATGATTTCAGTCGTCATGTCCTCATATTTCTTCAGACCTGAAAAACCCGAGTGTGTTTCAGGTGACATGACTTTCGTCTTAACCTAACTCTGGAGAGCCTGTGTTCGAATGTCCCCATATTGCTGTTCCACAGAACTGAACAGTGTTAACTTTCTATCGTGTGGTATATTCATCCCAAACTCTCCCGTGAGCAATGTTCAATGATAATTAATATTTATTCATTTCTTAACTGGTCAAAATGAAGAATGCTGAATATTTTGACACCGTAATGTTATGTTGCAGACACCAAGTGACCTGACTGAACCCTCTGGAGACCATGAAAGGAATGATAGATACACTTCATCCTTACAACAGGTTACTACTTCTTGTCATGATATACTTGGTTTGAGTTTTCAGCTTTCTTTGACAAACACAGGAGAAGTTATAAATCAGAAACATGGACTCTCCATGATTTCAGTCGTCATGTCCTCATATTTCTTTAGACCTGAAAAACCTGAGTGTGTTTCAGGTGACATGATTTTTGTCTGGACCTAACTCTGGAGAGCCTGTTTTCGAATGTCCCCATATTGCTGTTACACAGAGCTGAACAGTGTTAACTTTCTATAATGTCTTATATTAATCCCAAACCCTCCTGTGAGCGATGTTCAATGAAAAACAATGTTTATTCATTTATTAACTAATCAGGATGAATACATTTGAATATTTCTGACACTGCACTGTTGCAATTTTGCAGACATGAAGTGTTCCGATCCTGATGAAACCTTCTGAAGATCAAGAAAGGAGTGGAAGATCCACTTCTTCCTTAAACAGGTTACTACGTCTTATCATTATATATTAGGTTTCAGTTTTCAGCTTTCTTTGACAAACACAGGAGGAGTTATAAATCAGAAACATAGACTCTCCATGATTTCAGTCGTCATGTCCTCATATTTCTTTAGACCTGAAAAACCTGAGTGTGTTTCAGGTGTCATGACTTTTGTCTTAACCTAACTCTGGAGATGCTGTGGCTGAATGTCCCCATATTGCTCTTCCACAGAGCTGAACAGTGTTAACTTTCTATAGTGTGGTACATTATTCCCAAACTCTCCTGTGAGCAATGTTCAATGAGAAATAATGTTTATTCATTTCTTAACTGGTCAGAATGAAGAATGCTGAATATTTTGACACCGTAATGTTGTTATGTTGCAGACACCAAATGACAGGTACCTGACTGAACCCTCTGGAGACCAAGAATGGAGTGAGAGATCCACTACATCCTTACAACAGGTTATTACTTCTTATCATGATATACTAGGTTTGAGTTTTCAGCTTTCTTTGACAAACACAGGAGAAGTTATAAATCAGAAACATAGACTCTCCATGATTTCAGTCGTCATGTCCTCATATTTCTTCAGACCTGAAAAACCCGAGTGTGTTTCAGGTGACATGACTTTCGTCTTAACCTAACTCTGGAGAGCCTGTGTTCGAATGTCCCCATATTGCTGTTCCACAGAACTGAACAGTGTTAACTTTCTATCGTGTGGTATATTCATCCCAAACTCTCCCGTGAGCAATGTTCAATGATAATTAATATTTATTCATTTCTTAACTGGTCAAAATGAAGAATGCTGAATATTTTGACACCGTAATGTTATGTTGCAGACACCAAGTGACCTGACTGAACCCTCTGGAGACCATGAAAGGAATGATAGATACACTTCATCCTTACAACAGGTTACTACTTCTTGTCATGATATACTTGGTTTGAGTTTTCAGCTTTCTTTGACAAACACAGGAGAAGTTATAAATCAGAAACATGGACTCTCCATGATTTCAGTCGTCATGTCCTCATATTTCTTTAGACCTGAAAAACCTGAGTGTGTTTCAGGTGACATGATTTTTGTCTGGACCTAACTCTGGAGAGCCTGTTTTCGAATGTCCCCATATTGCTGTTACACAGAGCTGAACAGTGTTAACTTTCTATAGTGTCTTATATTAATCCCAAACCCTCCTGTGAGCGATGTTCAATGAAAAACAATGTTTATTCATTTATTAACTAATCAGGATGAATACATTTGAATATTTCTGACACTGCACTGTTGCAATTTTGCAGACATGAAGTGTTCCGATCCTGATGAAACCTTCTGAAGATCAAGAAAGGAGTGGAAGATCCACTTCTTCCTTAAACAGGTTACTACGTCTTATCATTATATATTAGGTTTCAGTTTTCAGCTTTCTTTGACAAACACAGGAGGAGTTATAAATCAGAAACATAGACTCTCCATGATTTCAGTCGTCATGTCCTCATATTTCTTTAGACCTGAAAAACCTGAGTGTGTTTCAGGTGTCATGACTTTTGTCTTAACCTAACTCTGGAGATGCTGTGGCTGAATGTCCCCATATTGCTCTTCCACAGAGCTGAACAGTGTTAACTTTCTATAGTGTGGTACATTATTCCCAAACTCTCCTGTGAGCAATGTTCAATGAGAAATAATGTTTATTCATTTCTTAACTGGTCAGAATGAAGAATGCTGAAACTTTTGACACCGTAATGTTGTTATGTTGCAGACACCAAATGACAGGTACCTGACTGAACCCTCTGGAGACCAAGAATGGAGTGAGAGATCCACTACATCCTTACAACAGGTTATGACCTCTTATCATGATATACTAGGTTTGAGTTTTCAGCTTTCTTTGACAAACACAGGAGAAGTTATAAATCACAAACATAGACTCTCCATGATATCAGTCGTCATGTCCTCATATTTCTTCAGACCTGAAAAACCCGAGTGTGTTTCAGGTGACATGACTTTCGTCTTAACCTAACTCTGGAGAGCCTGTGTTCGAATGTCCCCATATTGCTGTTCCACAGAACTGAACAGTGTTAACTTTCTATCGTGTGGTATATTCATCCCAAACTCTCCCGTGAGCAATGTTCAATGATAATTAATATTTATTCATTTCTTAACTGGTCAAAATGAAGAATGCTGAATATTTTGACACCGTAATGTTATGTTGCAGACACCAAGTGACCTGACTGAACCCTCTGGAGACCATGAAAGGAATGATAGATACACTTCATCCTTACAACAGGTTACTACTTCTTGTCATGATATACTTGGTTTGAGTTTTCAGCTTTCTTTGACAAACACAGGAGAAGTTATAAATCAGAAACATGGACTCTCCATGATTTTAGTCGTCATGTCCTCATATTTCTTCAGACCTGAAAAACCTGAGTGTGTTTCAGGTGACATGACTTTTGTCTTAACCTAACTCTGGAGAGCCTGTGTTCGAACGTCCCCATATTGCTGTTCCACAGAACTGAACAGTGTTAACTTTCTAGAGTGTGGTATATTCATCCCAAACTCTCCCGTGAGCAATGTTCAATGATAATTAATATTTATTCATTTCTTAACTGGTCAAAATTAAGAATGCTGAATATTTTGACACCGTAATGTTATGTTGCAGACACCAAGTGACCTGACTGAACCCTCTGGAGACCATGAATGGAATGATAGATACACTTCATCCTTACAACAGGTTACTACTTCTTGTCATGATATACTAGGTTTGAGTTTTCAGCTTTCTTTGACAAACACAGGAGAAGTTATAAATCAGAAACATGGACTCTCCATGATTTCAGTCGTCATGTCCTCATATTTCTTTAGACCTGAAAAACCTGAGTGTGTTTCAGGTGTCATGACTTTTGTCTTAACCTAACTCTGGAGAGCCTGTGTTCGATTGTCCCCATATTGCTGTTACTCAGAGCTGAACAGTGTTAACTTACTATAGTGTGGTACATTATTCCCAAACTCTCCTGTGAGCAATGTTCAATGAGAAATAATGTTTATTCATTTCTTAACTGGTCAGAATGAAGAATGCTGAAACTTTTGACACCGTAATGTTGTTATGTTGCAGACATCAAGTGACAGGTACCTGACTGAACCCTCTGGAAACCAAGAATGGAGTGAGAGATCCACTTCATCCTTACAACAGGTTACTACTTCTTATCATGATATACTAGGTTTGAGTTTTCAGCCTTCTTTGACAAACACAGGAGAAGTTATAAATCAGAAACATGGACTCTCCATGATTTCAGTCGTCATGTCCTCATATTTCTTCAGACCTGAAAAACCTGAGTGTGTTTCAGGTGACATGACTTTTGTCTTAACCTAACTCTGGAGAGCCTGTGTTCGAATGTCCCCATATTGCTGTTCCACAGAACTGAACAGTGTTAACTTTCTATAGTGTGGTATATTCATCCCAAACTCTGCCGTGAGCAATGTTCAATGATAATTAATATTTATTCATTTCTTAACTGGTCAGAATGAAGAATGCTGAATATTTTGACACCGTAATGTTATGTTCCAGACACCAAGTGACCTGACTGAACCCTCTGGAGACCATGAATGGAATGAGAGATAAATTCTAAAAATTCTCAAATTTTTAAAATTCTCATTATTTCCTGGAATATCTTGATTATTTTATTTTTCCATTTTTAATAAATAATGCCTTCTTTTACAGGTGGGAATAAGAGACGCACGTGGACAGATGATGAAGTGAAGGCTGTTGAGCGACATATGTTTGATTTCATAACAAGCCAGAAAGTTTCAGGTAAAACGAGCTGTGAGTCCTGTCTCCACGCAGAGCCAGCAGCTCTGAAAGACAGAGGCTGGGTGTCCATCAAAAACTACATCCACAACAGGATATAACTGCATTAAAAAGGGAAATGAATGGCTAGTCCATTGAAATGCGAGCACGTCTGGGTACATTTCAGTTCAAGTTAACTAAAGCAATAGCAATGGTGCATTTAGGGTGGGATGGTCAATTATGGATTTCATATTTGTTGTTTAATACTGTGTTTCACGTTTGTTGTTTCATGATCTTCAAGAGCAATTTGGAAAATCCTTGAAGATGTATGAACATGTAAATTATACTGTATATCAGGCATGTCCCGATCTGGGCCTGGAGGGCCACTGTCGTGCCTGTTTTCCAGCTTTCCCGGCTGCATCACACCTGTTTCAGATGATCAGTTCATCAGTCAGCTCTGATGCAGCATTTGAACATCCTGGGAGAGCTGGAAAACAAAAAGACAGCGGCCCTTGAGGACCGACCTTGGACACCCCTGCTGTATATGAACGTACGTACGATATACAAACTTCTCACAAAAGATAGGCTTATTAGGTTTGAGGTGATATTTCGGAAAAACCCTAAAACATTTGGATTCATCCTATTTCAAGAATTTCAATACTTTTATAAAAGTTGCTTTTGTCTAACGGTAGCTAAAGAAGTTGCTACACACATGGCACAATATATGGCCAGATTCATTAAAAATTCTTCATCGCAGTATTCACATTTTGACATAATCTTCTTCAGTTCAAACAACCCTCATCTATTGCAGTGCTTTGTGTCATGGAGAGGAGGTGGCATGTTTTCTGTGTTCATAATTTCATATTTGTCAGCAATTAAAAAATAATAAAATGGACTGACCACATATTTAACCGTCTCTTCTTCTTCACAGCTTATTTTACTATCTTGTATTGTTAATGTGAATATTTGAGGGATGACGGGTGTAACGACTGTTTGGCACATTCGCCTCACAGTTCAGCAATTGATATTTGAATGTTTGAATCTGGGCTTCCTTCCTTTGTAGAGTTCTCCCCATGCCCGAGCATGACAATTGGACACATGTGCCTAACATATACTGTTGGTATGTAACATGAGTCAATTTAAAAATACACACTTTACTCTTAGCAGGTCTTCATAAGTCATATATACTTGAAAATGATGTGTATCTAGGGGGCTCAAAATTCACAAAAACATGAAATGGTAGTGTGTTTGAGGTGACTGTCTCCATAATACACAAAAACCTGTCAATGTCCTCATATGTAGTAGTTTTGTCATAAATCAAAAAAAAATTTCGTCCTAGCCAAAATCTGAGTAGATGGCTGTCTTCCTGATTTTTTTTCATGGTTACCATATTTTTTTGGAGCCTGTAGGACCACGGGAAAGGCATGTACCCATATGTCGGGTGAACAAACGGACGTCCTGAAAATGCACTAAAACACGTATGTGTGTGTGTGTGTGTGTGTGTGTGTGTGTGTGTGTGTGTGTGTGTGTGTGTGTGTGTGTGTGTGTGTGTGCGCGCGCCCACGCACGCCACTGTGGGCATGTGAACGCATGCATGCAGTGGGAACTATGAAGAAGAGCGCCCTTACGTGGAAGGAGACTCTTGCTCCCAATGTCCGGAAAAACTTCAAAAATGTGAAAACAACCTCTGTGGTATGACACACTCACACACACAAACTCAGTTTTTGAAAACAGCTTTATTACAGAACATATGACATTACAGTATTTGACTATGCCACACAGTTTTTGACTGCATTAAGATTAAGATTAAGATATCTTTTATTTGTCCCACACTGGGGAAATTTACAGCCTCCAGCAGCAAGAATGTAGGTAGAGAGAATAAAGAAAAAAACCCAACAAACACTGTTCAATTAAGTGCAATATAAACACAAAATGGATAAATCACAGTGCTGTTTACAATTGTATATATCTATATTAAGTAACTTACTTAATGTATTGTTTTCCTGATACATTATTTGACCACATTAAGTCTTGATTGAGTTAATTTGCACAAAAAAATAATGACACGACATTACATACTACATTATCTGACTACAAAACACACTATGGTGCCTACGGTTGCACATTTTTAATGATGGCACATTAATTATTCCAGTATTTGACCACATTGCGTATTAATTTAAACAGACAATGTTACATAATATGTAATTGACTACTGTATGTTACACACTGTATTATTTGATGATGTTGGACACTTGCTTTGTGAAATGTGTCATTTACGTCATCTTAAGTCTGTTCAGGGAAAACAAAACAACGGTAAAAGCTAATAATATGTTAATTTGGTGTGTGGTTTGCAGTTCCTGACATGGATGACAATGAGGTTGGAGAGGAGGAAGAGGAGCAGACTGTGTTTCATCTTCCTACCACAACAGTAGAGTCATACCACCAGGGGGGCATCACCACCAGAACCAGCAGAACTAGCAAAACCCCCCCTCTGCTGCTGACCCACACTCTTCCTCCTTATCAAGTGACCTCTCAACCTAAGTTCTTCTCAGGTGAGGAAGAGGAGGAGAAGGAGGATGTGCCTGTTCTTTCTCTCACAACAACAGAGTCATACCACCAAGAGGACATCATCAGCAGGACAATCCCTCCCCCACTGAGTTCCACTTCAGCCCAGCGGAAAGCAGCCATGAGGAAAGAGGAAGATTTGAAGGGAGGACCGCAAGAAACAAGAGTGGAAGGGTTGCCAATCATCACAATATCTCACAAAGAGATGACGAGTGACGCTTCAACACCATCACCATTTCCGCTAATGCTTTTTCCTTTACTCTCCATTATCTTCTTCATCCTCAGTGGGTTGCCATTGTGAGGATGTGGACAAAAGATGCGCACAAAAAATACTACTAATAAAAAGGTTGGGTACCTGTTATGATAATATGTATACATTTAAAATGTACTTAATGTATGAAAATGTACTTAATTATAGTAATAATAATTAAAAGCAGCACTGTGATGACCACAGTTTGGAGGTTCTGGGTTTGAATCTCAATTTAGCCCCTCCAGTGAGGAAGTTTTATGAGGCGAATTGGAGCGCTAATGAGCATGGATACAAACTGCCATGGTGAGGGAACTGGGCGAGGGTGACACATTTTTTTGTTGTGGATTTTTTTTCCCAGTTAGCTGCTAAATATAAACTTTTCTGTGTCCAGTGTCCATTTAATAAACTGGATTGACATGGCAGGACCCTCAAGCAGGAAACCAAAACTACAAACAAAAATTTACAAGTATTTTGACATTTTTACGGATTATTTCTGAGTTTGACGAGCCTTCTTTAAGGTCTAAAGTTAAAAAACAGGAAGTAGGTGGCATGATGTGTATAAGCTAACGGAGTGCATGTCTGATGAGCTTGGTGCCTCCTCCCAGTGCAAGCCTCAGCCTGTAGCACGCAGAACTTCATTGCCATAATCTGATGACTTAAACAATAAAATAAGTTTATTGTCTCAGAGGAAATCAGAGTGCGTATTTTTTTTTTGGGAGGGTTGTTTTTTTTGTCATAAGACGTGTTGTTATTTTGAATGATTGCAACTTGCTAGTACACGCACACATACACACATACCATGTGAGGTCTATGGATATGCCTTTTGTTTGGAAGTGTTGCTTAATGTTGTTAAAACCACAATCTTGTAACAAACTGCATGAGCCACAACAGGTTTGAGAGTACTGGTCCTGTCATTCAATTAAACATAAATAGTCTCTCTTCTTGGTCAGCTTTCAGAATTAACAACATTACTGTTATATCCTGCAAATAACAAACACAAGAGCTACTGTAAACGATCTCCCATAATTACAGGAAAAGTTTTTTTTTAACTACAAAACAAAAATTACAAGACCAAGTCAGCTTGGAGTCGACCAACCATTCAGGACTTGTGTCCGAATTACCGATCCGCCACTGGATGCAATGTTTCAAGCAGAGCAAGAAGAACTTATTGGTGCTCCTTTGGCTGTCAAATGAAATGTCCTTTGTGAGGTAACTGTTTTGGACAATGAGGATGAGGCATAGGAGGAGGGGGTCGAGAGAAAATGAGCGGCGAGGGATAACGAGAAAAGCCTGAATGGAAGTTTACAGCGATGCTGCTCTTGGCCAATCACAGCGTGTGGCTATCATCTGGGCTTTGTGATTGGATGCTGGTCAGAGGCAATGAGAGAAGTGGAGAGAGGAAGGAGGAGGAAGAGGAACCTCTTCATCATTCCCTTCTATGCTTTCTGCGATGGAATGCCTTGCACACGGCACCATCATGACAACTGCTTTTTCGCAGCAGGAGGAGGGAGACTGAGCGGCCGACGTCGTGGATTCTTCTTCCTGTCATTCCTCTCCTTATTCGCTTCTTCCTCCTCCTCCCCCTTTTCCTCCTCGCCATCCTGACACCTCGTAAGACCTGGCCTGCCGCCAGGATGGGCTGTCACCTCACTCGGACAAAGGTGAGTGACCTCTTCCAGGGAGAAGATCAACGAGGAGGCATGTTTTTTGATACTTGTGGGTATGTGGTTACCATGGAAACACGGTTTCAAAATATTGTCCTGAAAGTGACAGTAGTCACATGCTATGGCAACATCTGAGCAAGCCTTTTTTCCTCAGTCGCTTTGGTACCTTTCTCAGATCGGCATTTAAATGCTCAAAACTACCTGTTAAATTTTCACATCATCATTGTATAACGTGTAAAACAAAAAAAATCACTTCATATTTTTATTATTTTTTTTAAGTTGCTTTGGTGTGTCCATGCAAAAGATCATGTACAATTCTAAGCTGTTTGACCACATTGTGAATTCCTTATTATTCCTCATGTTCATCAAAATGTATTGCAATCCTTCAAAACGGGCGTGAGCAACTGGCGACCCATGACCACACTACAAGTAGGCCCTTTTCCATGAAAAATATGAGGCAATCAGGATGAGGGTGAAAACAAATCACAAGTAAATCGTGGGGAAAAAATAAAAAACATATATATATATATATATATTATATATTAGTGATGGGTCCAGCGACACCGATGCGTTGACGCATGCGCCGTGCTCACAGAGCAAACCACGTGTCGGTGCATGTGCTGCTTCATTACGTCACGTGATTGACACGTGAACTGCACCGGCGCAGTTTAGACTGTCTCGGCTGCGTCGACACAGTCCAGGCTGCTTGGCACAGTCCAGGCTGCGCCACTGAGTCCAGGGGGCGTCGACTCAGTGTAGGGGGCATTGACGCAGCAAAAGCCCGCACAGTGTATCTAAGGAAGTGCATCTGGCGACACGATGCCGATTGCCGAAACAAGCCAGACCTCACCCTCGCTCGAATAAAAATATATGTTTGGGCAATACGGAAAACTAGTGATGGGTCCATGAGGCCTCATGAGGCGTGTCAACACACTGACACACTGTGTTGATACTGTGCTGATACTGTGTCACTGACCACTGCCACCTGCTGGACCTTCAAGATCCCTGCAGCCAACCCACTTAACTGACTGATAAATTGTTTTGTATATTGAACATATAAAATATACAATTTGGTAATAAATTGGCAAAAGGTGAAGGTAAGATATAAAAAAGGAAAAGAAAATAGTCATCATCACAAATATGTGTTCAAAGGAGTAGAAAGAAGCAAAAAACCTACCCCGAGTCCTACCCCTTCTTATATATGAATTGATCATTTTTCTAAATAGGAAAGAAAGTCTAAATATCAACAAATGCTTTTACCCTTATGTATGCTGTACTAATACATTTTTACATTAGGTTTGTATATACAGTACATACTCTTTAGAGCACATGTATATGTCGATTTTCTCATATTCATAATGGATGCTACATTTCATGAATATATTAAATAATCTCATCAATGTATTTCTGATGTATTGCTATATTTCATGAGTGCATCGAATTTATCATCTTAATTCTGATTTGTGTAGTTGTCTTGTACTACTCTCGAATTCATTTTTAATCTCAGCAAGAGAGTTCCTCATTTTACTGGTCCGTTTCAGAATCATTCCACAGATTTACACCTATTACAGATACACTCCTTTGTGTGATGTTCGTTCGTGTTTTGGATTTTTTTGTATAGATTAGTACCCCCTAAATTATGACAACTTTCTCGAATTTTAAAAAGCTTCTGGATCTTTTGGCAAAGGTTATTGTGTGCTTTGTACATTAATTGGGCGATTTTGAAGTCAATCAGGTCATGAGATTTCATTGTTTAATTTGATAAACAGTGGATTTGTGGGTTCCGTCCATTTGGAACCAGTGATTGTTCCGATTGCTTTGTATTGTAGTTTTAAAACAGTGTTTTACTGGCATTTCCCCATATTCCCACACCATAGGTCAAATATGGAAGTAATAAAAGTATGTGAACAAGGATCTCTTATTCAGCACATCCTTAGTTTTTGGGAGGATCCCTATGGTTTGGGATATTTTTCTTTTATTATCTATTATGTAGCTGCCAGCACGGTTTTGCATCTACAACTGTTCCAAAACATTTTCATAAGGTCATTCATCGATTTGATGATGAAGTGTATACAATATCATTCACATCCATGCATTCATTTTGCAACATTCAATGTGTTCAAATAATGTGAAGATCATTTGAATGAGGATGCTTGTGGGCTTTTATTTCACAAATTTTTATTGAGAAAAATAAGATGCTCCAATGTTTTAAACTTCAGCCTGTTGAGTCTTTTACAAGCGATTTCTCCTGCTGTGGAGAACACACGCTCACAAGGGACGGATGAGGCTGGCGTACAAAAGGAACTCCTTTGCGAGGTGGGAGAGGTTTGGGAAAGAAGTGTGTTGGTCCTTCCAGTACAGCTGCTTCCTGGAACCTTGATTGTCAAACATGGAGTGGAGAGTCAACCAATAATAATTACTGATTGTCAATTAAATCATCAACATAGCAACCGTGAAAAGATGAGTGAACGTTTGTATACCTGGCGTAATACCGGGTGTATCGCGAACTTCATTCTCATGCTTGGCCCGATAATGCCTCAGCATGGTGGAGGTGCTTCTGTTGGTGTATGACAATTCGACCCGGCAAATTCGACATTTCACCTGTAATGAAATGTGAATAAGAAGTAACCAAGAGTTACCTTGAAATGTATTCGGATTAGAATGGTACAACACATGTCAATAATCTGAGAGGCACTCGGCGAGTGACTCTCGCCGAGAGGCTCTCGGCGACAGAAGGCGATTTGAATAAATAAATAAATAATACCTTATTCTCCGCGACATCAAAATGGTCCCACACGGCGGATGATTTGCGTCTCTGCTCCATAATCGGCAAGGAAGGCAAGGCACGAACACGAAGTCTGCACTGACACGAACTTCGACAAGCGAGCGTGAGTGAGGTCTGGCTTGTTTCGGCAAGTGGCATTGTGTCGCCAAACCCAATTCCTTATAAACACTGTGCGGCGGGCTTTTGCTGCGTCAACGCCCTCTGCATTGAGTCGACGCCCCCTGGACTAAGTGGCGCAGCCTGTACTGTGCCAAGCAGCTGATGCGGTCTAAACTGCACCGGTGCAGTTCACGTGTCAATTAGCAGCCTGGACTGTGTCAACGCAGCCGATGTGTCAATTAGCAGCCTGGACTGTGTCAACGCAGCCGGTGTGTCAATTAGAAGCCTGGACTGTGTCAACGCAGCCGGTGTGTCAATTAGAAGCCTGGACTGTGTCAACGCAGCCGGTGTGTCAATTAGAAGCCTGGACTGTGTCAACGCAGTTCACGTGTCAATCACGTGATGTAATGAGCCAGCACATGCATCGACACGTGGTTTGCTCTGTGAGCCCGGCGCATGTGTCAATGCATCGGTGTCGCTGGACCCATCACTACGGAAAACACAGTGATTATCAGAAAAAATGTGTCCGTCTGACTTCTAGCGTCATGTCGGCTGTCATATAATAAGCTTTTATTATTTGAGAAGTGCTTTATGAACGTTTGTATTGTACGTCATACTCTAGTTGATTGAGAGCATCACGTTGTGCACGAAGCGATAGGATAATTGCTTCGCGCACAACAAAAAAATAAGGAAGTGGATCCCCGAAATGCAGACACCAAACAAGGTCTCCATAACAAAAGGGTTTAATATACAAAAATTCGCACCGACAAAGTAGTAACATAAAGTGCTGGTCAAAACAAGGACCAGAGGGCACAAAAACGAATAACAAAAAGCACTTGCACAAAAGGCAAGGGGGGAAAATAGGAATCGCGAAGGCAAACAAAAAACAATGTAACCACTACACACAAGCGAGAGCCAAATCACAAACTAAGAACCATACTTACAAAATACTGAGCACCGAGAGTTCAAAAAGCGAAACACGACGAGGTCTGTAGCAATAGCAGTCAATGAGCAAAGAAGTAGCAAGGCGAAATTCAATACTCCAGCGATATGTGCATGTCAGAGGGCTCCTTAAATACAGACTGAGACTAATCATAGATTGGCAGCAGGTGTGCAAAAACGTCCGCTGATGCCACCTGCTGGCCAGACTGACACAGAACCGTGACAGAGAGGTCCCGCCGAAAAGGGGGAGTTCCAGAAAGTGACTGCAAGTGACCACACCGCATGCTTGATGACTCTGCCACGTTGTTGTTAAAAGTAATATAAAACGTAAACCTTGTCTGCTGACCATCATTACATCGGCTAGGCTAGCTTAGCTGTTGTCGTAGTTCAAAGCTTAATATGTGGCGTGGGTTTTGTCGGCGTCACGAGTATGTGCTCGCGCTCACGCACGCACAGCAGAGAGCAGCGGACTATCGACTGCTGAGACGAGCTTCACTCGAGTGACGTTGCTACAGTACGTGCATATTAAGGAGCAGCTTCCGGACAAACACAAATTGTCCGTCGTGTAGAGCCATTTTGATCTCCTTTTGGAGAATAAGGTATTTATTAAAATTTCCTTGTCTCACCAAGTGCCTCTTGGATTTTTGAGATGTCTTATTCCATTGTGTGTGTTCTCCACAACAGGGGAAATAGCATGCATTAAGAGTAACAGACTGAAATTTAAAACACTGGAGCATCTTATTTTTCTAAATCAAAATTTGTGAAGACAAAGCCCACAAGCATCCTCATTCACATGATTCTCACATTATTGAAACACATTGAATGATACAATATGAATGCATGAATGTGAATGATATTGTCAAGGGTCAATGTCATCTTCATTGTCAAATATGCTTTATGTATGACATGCAGCATTGATGAAATTTCTTCCTCTCAATCCTCAGTGCATATGTGCATGCGAACATGCTGTGCATTAAACACACACAGCTAAGAAAGGATAGCAGCTACACTGTATAAAAAAAGGCATGTAATCTGAACAGTGTAGACAATATAAACAATATAAACAGCATAAACAACAACATAAACAATGGCGCTTGTGGCTATTGTGGGTAGAGTGAGGTAGTGCATTGTATACACTTCATCATCAAATCAGTCTGTTCAGTCTGTCAAGTGGGTTGGCTGCAGGGATTTTGAAGGTCCAGCAGGTGGCAGTGGTCAGCGACACAGTATCAGCACTGTATCAACACAGTGTGTCATTGTGTCGACACGCCTCATGAGGCCTGATGGACCCATCACTAATTATACCCATCACAAATTTTATATATATATATATATATATATATATATATATATATATATATTAGAGCTGTCAAACGATTAAAATATTTAATTAAAAATGCAACTGTCATAATTAATTCAAATGGACAAAAAAATTAATCGTGATTACTCACACATTTTTTATCGTTTCTGAATTTCCTTTTACATTTTTTGTCCTATTTCTCCCCCATTTTAATGCTCTCATCAACGTGGAATCATGAATCCGTTTTCTATGTACCAAATGAAAATATTTACTGAAATAACAATTTCGGTTTTCAATTTTACATGAACATTTTTCACTTGGAGCAGTTATTCACACATAATCTCTCACACAATATTACTGTCCATCAACAACAGTGAAAACAATATTTGGTCACACAACAGCTTTTTTTTTTATAAAATCAAAACAGAGCAATGTAACATTATAAGGTGCACATCTAAGGTAAACGAGTACTCAGCCTATAGTAGATTTAAACCATGGTTGCATACTTCGTTTTTCTCAAGTTTATTTTGAACACAGCAGTCTGTTTCTGTATGTTTGTTGAAGAAAAACGAGACACCGGACACCAGTGTTCATTATGTGCCGCTGTATTCCAAACTGCCCGCCGTACAAAAAAGCGCACGCACTTCCCCCGGGCTGCTGGGGCAAACCATTCTGAAAGGGGGGGGGGGGGGGTCACTCCCCCTAACACAGTCAGGCTATGTTGATTGTGTTGGTCCTGGTCTACAAACACGGACACCCTGATTAGGAAAGGACAGAGCCGACTCTTCCTACTCAGGAAACTGAGGTCTTTTGGGGTTCAGGGGTCACTCCTTAAGACGTTCTATAACTCGGTGGTGGCCTCGGCCATCCACTATGGCATTGTCTGCTGGTCAGGCAGCATCTCAGCCCGGGACAGAAAGAGACAACAGAAGGATGCTAACTAAGCTAAAAGCTATGATGGCCAGTCCCTCCCACCCCCTCCAGCCCGCCCTGACAGTACTTGGTAGCTCCTTCAGCCAGAGACTGTTACACCCGCGCTGCAAGAAGGAGAGATACCGACGCTTGTTCCTACCGACTGCTGTCAGGCTGATGAATAAAAAATAACAACCATAATAATAATAATAATAATTAAATGATGTGAAGGAAAATTGTAAATAGTACTGCGATTTATCCATTTTGTGTTCATATTGCATTTAATTGAAAGATGTTTGGTGTTTTTTTTCTCTTTCTTCTTTCTTCTTTCTACATACATTCTTGCTGCTGGAGGCTGTAAATTTCCCCAGTGTGGGACGAATAAAGGATATCTTATCTTATCTTTTTGTGCGGAAGTCTCTCTACAGTTTTTGTGTAGACCTCATTTCGAATGACTCCACTTGGTTCGATGACTACACTGTAGACGTTTTATTTTCGCTAAGTCGCTACCACTGTCTGACAAACCTTCTCTGTTTGTCAGACAGTGGTAGCGACTGACGCGACTGACGCGATTGTTACTTGTTTGGAACTATTTTGTGTGGAAGGTTACAGCGCTCCGTGGCCATATAAATAGAGTGGGTGGAGCTTCTCTGTGTTCGTCTCTGACAGTGACGGTGCGCAGAGGCGGTGACATGACAACGAAAGTTCAGCGGTGCAGTGGTACCGACCTAGCGAAAATAAAACGTCTCCAGTGTTGTCATCGAACCAAGTGTAGTCATCCGAAATGAGGTAGACACAAAAACCGTAGAGAGACTTCCGCGCAAGAAGGACCAACATAATTAACATAGCCTGACTTTGTTCGGGGGAGTGAAACCCCCCTCTTTCAGAATGGTTTGCCCCAGCAGCACAGGGGAAGTGCTTGCGCTTGCTTATACGGCCGGCAGTTTTGAATACAGCGGCACATAACAAACACTGGTGTCCGGGGCTCGTTATTCTCTAACAAACATACAGAAACAGACTGCTGTGTTCAAAGCAAACTTGAGAAAAACGAAGTATGCAACCATGGTTTAAATCCACTATAGGCTGAGTACTAGTTTACCTTAGATGTGCACTTTATAATGTTATATTGCTCTGTTTTGATTTCATTAAAAAGCTGTTAAAGCAGCTGTTGTGTGACAAAATATTTTTTTTCACTGTTTTTGATGGACAGTAATATTGTGTGAGAGATTATGTGTGAACAACTGCTCCAAGTGAAAAATGTTCATGAAAAATTGAAAACCGAAATTGTTATTTCAGTAAATATTTTCATTTGGTACATAGAAAACGGATTCATGATTCCAAGTTGATGAGAGCATTAAAATGGGGGAAAAATAGGACAAAAAATGTAAAAGGAAATTCAGAAACGATAAAAAATATGTGAGTAATCACGATTAATTTTTTAGTTCATTTGAGTTAATTATGACAGTTGCATTTTTAATTAGATTAAATATTTTAATCGTTTGACAGCTCTAATATATATATAGCCACAGTTATGGTCCGGTGGTACATCCCGTGTAGGGGCTTGTCCTCCCATGATGGTCCGTCTTCCAGCGCCTCATCTTCTGTTCCCCATTGTCTGAGACATTCTCTGAGTACGTCATCCGTTGGAGCCTTCTCCTTGATGTATTCATGGAGCTTGGATGTTTCATCTTGGACAGTGGCTCTCACACTCACTAGTCCCCGGCCTCCTTCCTTTCGGCTTGCGTACAGTCTCAGGGTGCTGGATTTGGGATGGAACCCTCCATGCACGGCTAGGAGCTTTATGGTCTTAACGTCTGTGGTCTGAATCTCTTCCTTTGGCCACCTTATTACTCCTGCAGGGTATCTGATCACTGGCACGGCATAGCTGTTTATTGCCCGGGTCTTATTCTTGCCATTGAGCTGGCTTCTTAGGACTTGCCTCACTCGCTGGAGGTATTTGGCCGTAGCCGCTTTCCTTGTGGCCAGTTCGAGGTTGCCATTGGCTTGTGGTATTCCGAGGTACTTGTAGCTGTGCTCAATGTCTGCTATTGCTCCTTCAGGGAGTGAGACCCCTTCAGTGCGGACTACCTTTCCTCTCTTAGTCACCATCCGACTACATTTCTCAAGCCCGAATGACATCCTGATGTTGCTGCTGTAGATCCTGGTTGTGTGGATCAGGGAATCTATGTCCCTTTCGCTCTTAGCATACAGCTTTATGTCATCCATGTAGAGGAGGTCACTGGTTGTAGCTCCATTTCTGAGGCGGTATCCATAGCCTGTCTTGGTGATTACTTGGCTTAGGGGGTTCAGTCCAATGCAGAACAGCAGTCGGGAGAGTGCATCACCTTGGTATATGCCATATTTGATGGACACTTGGGTAAGTGGCTTGCCATTGGCTTCAAGTGTGGTTTTCCACATCCTCATCGAGTTCGCAACGAAGGCTCTTAGGGTCCTGTTCACCTTATACAACTCCAAGCATTCAGTGATCCATGTATGTGGCATCGAGTCATAGGCTTTCTTGTAATCAATCCAAGCTGTGCACAGGTTGGTACGTCGGGACCTGCAGTCTTGTGCGACTGTTCTGTCAACCAGGAGCTGATGTTTGGCTCCTCTGGTATCTCTACCAATGCCCTTCTGTGCTTCGTTCATGTATTGATCCATGTGTCCACTTATCTTAGCCGCAATGATGCCTGACATGAGCTTCCATGTTGTGGAGAGACAGGTTATTGGCCGATAGTTGGATGGGGCTGCACCCTTCGAGGGATCCTTCATGATCAGGATCGTTCGCCCTTCGGTTAGCCATTCTGGGTGAGTCCCATCCCTCAGCAGCTGGTTCATTTGTACGGCTAGGCGCTCATGGAGTGCTGTGAGTTTCTTTAGCCAGTAGGTGTGGACCATGTCCGGGCCTGGTGCTGTCCAGTTCTTCATATCTGAGACTCTTTCCTGTATGTCTGCCACTGTTATGGTAACTGGGTTCTGTTCAGGGAGGTTGCTGTGCTCCTCTCCCAGGGTTACCAGCCAATGTGCACTGCTGTTATGTGCAACCTCCTTCTCCCATATGCCTTTCCAGTACCTTTCAGTTTCCAGTCTTGGTGGGTCAGCTCTGTTGTTAGGACCCTGCCACTGAGCGTACACTTTCGCAGGTTGTGTTGCGAACAGCCTGTTTATTTGTCTGGCCTCATTCTCTTTCGTGTACCGCTTTAGGCGACTGGACAAGGCTTGGAACCTTTGTTTGGCAGTTTCGAGTGCTTCAGGTATGGTCATCTGGATGTACCTCTTGGGTATCGGCCTTTTCATCACACCTCTCTGGGCCTCCGTCAATTGACTCACATCTTTCCGGGCCGCCTTGATCTTAGCCTCCAACCGTCTTTTCCATGGTGGGTAACGTATCTCATGGCTTCCATGGTTGCTCTTATAGCCCAGAGTCTCCAGGATCACTGATGCTGAAGCGTGTATCAGCTCATTGGTTTCTGTGATCGTTACGGTAGGGATCGCCCTCAGTGCTGCATTCACACTTTCTATGAGACTTTCAGATGGTACTTCACATAGCCGTTGTAATCGGTTTCTAGGCTGCCCAGCTTTCATTCTCGCCATGATCTTAGCTTTCAGGTCAGTTGCTGCCTCGCTCAGCATTTCATTCATTGGGGCTGGCCACCCAATCTCATCATCTGCATTCATTGGGGCTTGCCTCCCAATGTCTTGTATGACCTCCTCCTCTGATCTGGCAGCCTGGGGCCCTTCACCATGGAACCTGCGTTGTACCTCATCAATCTCAAGTTGTGACAGCAGTTGCCGTTTGTGGATGTTGGAACACTGAGCTACTAGTTGTTTCGTGGTCAACCGTGACTGTGGGTTTCGAAGTAACCATTTAGCCCACATTCTCTGCATGTAACCCCTATGACTAGGGTTGCTTGAGTAGTAGCATTCCAACAGAGCCATGTTATCGCATCTCGCCCATCTCCGCTTTGTTCCAGTAGCCCATTTTTCATCAAGGTGCTCTGGTTCCCCAGCACCTGACGCAGACCTTTTTTGGCCGGGCGACGTCTGAGCATGTCATTCGTTTTATTGTCTCTCATCATTGTATGAGGTAGGCATTAGCGTGAAGGATCTTGCCCAATAAATATATATATATATATATATATATATATATATATAGTATTTATATATTTACTGTATATAAATAACAGAAATGAAACTCTGAAGCTGCCTGTTTTGCTGTTTTGAACTGTGATTAGGGGTCAACAGTAGTAAGCATATCATACCACCACAATCACGACGAAATGGCAGACATTTCTTTGCTGCACCAGGGCGTACTTAAACAGTCTGGCTGGACGCTGGTAGGCTGAAAGCGGTCACATGATTTTCGAGGCGCTATCTTGCAGCTTTTTGCTCACTGTCGCTGGCGTGGAATTCAATGTCTTTTCGTGACTATTTTATCATTTGTTGAACAAATATTGCGAAAATGGCATTAAATGCCATATATTTTCACGTGACTACATGAGAAGCAAAACATGGGTCGAGAATTGTCTCGCCAAGATGGTTGGAAACCAAGTGACAACTTCTATTTGTGTGCTGTCTGTTTATTCTCCCTTATTCCTTCTGATGGAACAATAAATAAAAATCAAAAGGCAAGGCAAAGGTGTTACAGTAGTTTAGCCATGACGTATTTTGTTCGATTGTACCTCGGCCACCACAAAGCGCCCTTATGAGATGCTTTGCTTTGTTTGTCCACCTATCAAGGACACGACTATAATTTAAGCCATTTTATAAAGGGTGTGTTGTAAGTATTCCAGGCTCAATGTTCATTTGAGCATATAAATCTGGTCGTAGGACTGGCGCGTCAAAACCCGCCCCCCTCGCAATAGGTGAATTTCTGCAAAGCAGAGGTTGACTTTTAAAAAAAATAATGTTCATGTTTATTGTTATTAGAAGCAGCGGTTGTAGTAAATATTTGTATCATGTTATATTTTATTATTTAATGAGGGATTTATGCCTCTATTAAGCCACTACGAACCAATTCCAAATGGTTCCCAGATCTGCTGATTATTGGATACATTCATTCATCTGTGTTTTTATTCAAGTGTGTGGACTACCACAGGGGTGCCCATTCGGTCGATCCTGATCTACCGGTAGATCTAAGACAGGTCCCAAGTAGATCCGAGGAGTGTCGAGGAGAAAAAAAAACAAACAACCATTTGTGTGTCTTTGTACATGTTAGTAATATATGTTTTGTGTTAATGTACACTGCACCCTAATCATCTTATCAGTCTCATTTTCACCCAAACAAATATTTTAAAAAATAAAATAAAGCAGTCTGCAATTGCAGCTTGTGATCAGAACTGTTGCGCTCTATCTTTTCTCGTCATTATTCTCATTCAGAGTTTACAATTCACCGAGGGCACGGGCAAAGAATAGAAATCTAGGGAAGCAATTTAAAACGGTACGTGTGAGCTACGATAGTTAACAGGCTGCAAAAGTTCGTCGCATGCCTCAGTTTCAGGCTGTTTCTCATCATGGCGTGCGTGTGCGTGCGTGTGTGTGTGTGTGTGTGTGTGTGTGTGTGTGTGTGTGTGTGTGTGTGTGTGTGTGTGTGTGTGTGTGTGTGTGTGTGTGTGTGTGTGTGTGTGTGTGTGTGCGCGCGCGTTCCGGTAAGGGTAGACCGCGGGAGGTTAGTTAATCGAAAAGTAGATCTTCGATCCAAAAAGTTTGGGCACCCCTGATCTACAACATGCACTCAGGTGTAACTTACAATTTCCATCAGAATGTCATTCCAAAGTGTATTTTGACAACATGAATAAGCAAAGTAGAAAATCTCACCCATAGGCCACGACACTACCTGCTGGTCATTCTGATGGCACCGTGTTCATGAGAACAAAGGCTTTTGCAGAGGATTCATGGTGTTTTGCCATTTCTATTTATTGTTTTGAGAATTGCATTTAGTATTTGCAAATACCAAAGATGATTGAAGAAAAGTACCAAAGTGTCTGATAAAAGCTGTAAGATGACTTGATGAAAATATTGCCTCACGTCACACTCTGGCAAACTACGTTCTGTAGCATAGCTGCCAGTGTGCGCGCCTACGGTTCTCCAACCACCACCAAACTTCCACACCCAGCCGTACACCAGTGTGAGTGACACTGGAGGCAAGGTGGGTGAAATGTCTTGCCCAAAGACTCAACGACACATGACTCAGACAGAGAGGGATAAAAAAAAAAAAAACAGCCGACCCTTCACTGACTGAATGACTTGCTGGACCTCCTGAGCCATGGCAGCGTCAATCATATTTATTGGGTAGCAACTTCCTAATTTCATAGAGCTAGTTTTTATTTTCATTTTTGGGGTGTGTGGGCGGGACATGAAGGAAGGGTTTTGTCAAACTACCAAAATATGACACTATAACAAGTGTTCTATTACAAATGTGTTCTTTTATATCAATAACAAAGGGTTATGTCTTAAATACACAGCCAACTGTATTTCTTGTAAAGAAGCAAATCTAAATTGCTGAAAAACAGAGGGGCGACCAGTGAGCCAGTGGTTAGCGTGTTGACCCTACAGTGCAGAGGTACCAGGTTCAATTCCAGCTCGGGCCTCCCTGTATGGAGTTTGCATGTTCTCCCCGGGCCTGCATGGGTTTTCTCGGGGTAGTCCAGTTTCCTCCCACATTCCAAAAACATGCATGGTAGGCTGATTGAACACTCTAGATTGTCCCTAGTGTCACGTTGCGAGGTGGTGGTGGACCCAAAAAAAAGCAGGGGAGGAGGGAGGAGCAGGGTGAACTTGAAGAAGTGTATTGAAACAGAGAAAACTAAATCCAAAACAAACATAGTCCAAAATAGCAAACAAAAATCACAACTGTAGCTAAAACAGAACCGTGACCAAAACATGACCGAAACAAACCTGACAGCAGCAGACAAACGGCAACAAACAAACATGACAGCAGCCAAGAGCAAACAATGACCCGACAATGAGTGGTCAGGCTGGGAGTCCTTTTAAAGCCACTAATTAGCTACCGACCAACAGGTGTGCAGCTGCAGGGGAAAACCCCACAGTGCCACCTGTTGGTCACAAACCAAAGCATGACACCTACAGTAGGTTTGAGCGTGAATGGTTGTTCATATGTGTGTGCCCTGCGATTACCTGACAACCGGTTCAGGGTGTCCCCCGCCTACTGCCCGAAGGAAGCTGGGATAGGTTCCAGCACCCTTTGCGACCCTTGTGAGGATAAGCGGATCAGAAAATAGATGGATGGATAGATTGATGATTCTACAGACCCCAAAAGTCGAAATCAACAGTCAGAACTCTATTGTGAAAACCAACAAACAATAATACTGACACAAATGTTTTGGTCTACTAATATATGAATATACTTTTACCCTTATAGGCCACGCCTCCTGGTTGACAAACAGCGTAGCGTACTGTATTCATTTCAGGTTCCGGTTCTGTGTTGTGAGTAGATTTTCTCTTTACCTCACTACACACTCTCTCTCTTTGAGTGTTCAATAAGCCTGCCATGCATGTTATCGGAATGTGGGAAGAGACCGGAGTACCAGGAGAAAACCCACACAGGCTCAGGGAGAACATGCAAACTCCACACAAGAAGGGCGCAGCCGGGATCGAACCCACGACCTCTGCAGTGTGAGGTTGACGCGCTAACCACTGGTCCATGCCCAAAACCCAATGCCCTGGGTTTTGGGCATGAATAACCTTTTAAAGGTCATGCCACAGCATTTCAATTGGATTCAAGTCTAGACTTTGACTAGACCATTCCAAAACCTTGTTTCTTTTATTTATTTATTTGTTTGTTTGTTTGTTTGTTTATTTATTTATTTATTTATTTATTTATTTATTTATTTATCTATCTATCTGTTTATTTATTTATTTATTTATTTGGGTTTGTTTGGTCTTTTAACCCATTCAGAAATTGATTTGCCCTTATGTTTTGGATTTTCCTGCAGCCAAACTCACATGCACTTTAGCTTGACGTCAAAAAGTGATTGACGAACATTTTCTCATTTCTGGTAAAGAGCACAATTCATGGTTCCATTAATCACAGCAAGTGGTCCAGGTCCTGGAGAAGTCTGGCATCCTCACACCATCATACCACCACCACCATGTTTGACTGTTGGCATGAATTATTCTCCTGCAAATTATGTTCTTTTTCTAAAATGCTGTGTTATAAGGGACACAGCTTCCAAAAGGTTTAATTTTTGTCTTGCCAGAGAATAGAATATCCTTTCCAAATGTTTTCGGAATCAGTCAGATGTTATGACCTGTTGAGTCGTCGCTGTGCTCTTGGGGTAATTTCTGAAGGCCAGATGTTGACTGCTGTTCCTTGTTTTCTCCATTTGAGGATTATGGATCTCACCGTGGTATGCTGGAGAATGAAAACTTTGGAAATTGTGTTGTAACCCTTTTTGGACAAATAAATGTCACATTACTTTATTTGTCATCTGTTCTTGATTTTCTTTTTGGTATTTTGTTGAAGCTTTTGGGGATATTTTGGCACACAAGTTTTATTCAAGTGATTTCCTGATTGAACAGGTCTGTAATCAAGCTTTGGTGTGGTCAGTGAAAATGAACTCAGATTACCCAAAAATGTGATTAACTCGTGATTTAACGAGGAGGGCATGGACTTCTTCCACAAAGGGCCAGGAAGCTTTGAATAGTTTTTCACCCTACCTCTTTAATAAATAAAAACACAATTTATAAACTATATTTGGTTTACTTGGATGATCTTTGTCTAATATTCAAATTTGTTTGATGATCTTTGAAAATTCAAGGGAGAATACTATGCCAAAAAAAAATTTGTGAAATGGAAGAGCCGTTTTTCATAGCGCTTTGTTTATAGTATGTTCATCAGTCGTGAAGAATGATTACCATGTTTATACTGTGGGTATAGCTTTGTGTTCATTGAGGATGATATGCAGGATTTCAAGCATTTATTTGCATGTTTGCTGTCGTGGTTCACATCAATGCTTAATTCATGTTTAGCTTGATGTTTTTTGTTTTTGTATAAACCCACATGACTGACATCATTCAATGTTTGCTTCACGTGCTTAATGCATGTTTGAAGTGTATGTCACAGATCTTTAAACTAGCCCCATGGCAATACTGTTTATTATTGTGACATATTTGTGCCTATATCTTGCTATATGTTTTCGTACTTTCGTACGCAATGAAAAGCTGGTTTGGTGAATCATTGTGACACTTTGACATTGATACTTGATGTCTTTGACAACACAGTACAAAACCGGGAAATGTAACTTCTATTCATACCAAACAATACCTCACCATAAATTAATGAAATAATGTTGTGTCCAAAAAAGGAGAAAAGAGGGTGACTCATCCTCCTCCTCCTTTTCCTCCTCCACGTTGACAACATAATCACTCGCTTATGCAATGTTTTTATACAGCATTTCTTCCCCATCATCCCCATATTGGTTCACTTCAGACATCAAGGGATGAACCTAATTCAAGCCATTTTGATTAGGATTTGGATGAAGGAGTTATATATTGCCACTGCCCGCTTGTTCATCATCTTCCATGAACTAGGACATCGTCTGCTCACCAAATAACATTGGAACATGACAAGCCACCATGAAATATGTGTAACAAAACAGAGAGAAAGACTTCCTCTCTGACTACATGCCTGACTGGGAGGTGAGTCTCTTCACATAAAGATGAAGAGGACTTCATTCAATTATTTTAATGCCATCATCAACTTTCACCATATAGAACTGAGCAGCTAGGATGGACCTGTGTGATAAGTTACATTTTCTGTTCTGTAGTTGTCATCAGACTTTTCTTCTCTGCCAACACTGGTTACCTTCTGATGGTGACGTCACATAAATATAATGAGATGCTACAGTGAGATGAGGTGAGATGTGTTCTTGTAAACCGTATGTCAATCTGACGTTCGACCTTTGAATCTGAGTTTGGCCTTCCTGTGTCAGTTTACGTGTTCTTCCCATGCTTATTTGGCTTATCTCTCCACGTACTCGAACTTCCACACATATCAAGACATGAGTTAGTTGTCCACAGGTGTCAACGTGCCAATTTATATATTGCCAACAGACGGCAACCAGTCCAGGGTGTACTCTGCCTCGCTGCAGTTAGCTCAATAGGCTCCGGCTTGCCTGCAATCCCAATGAGGACAAACAAGAGATAGATGCCTGCATTGGCTGGCGATCATTTCAGGGCGTACCTCGCCGACTGCACAATGACAGCTGGGATAGGCTCCAGTGCACACCCGTGACCCTCGTGAGGATAAACTGCTCGGATGATGGATGGGTGGATGGATGGATGGATAGAAACTAGATGCATGCATATGCAATATACAGAAGTGTGCTTATATAATGAAAAAGTGGCAAATAAGAGGGCAGTATATTTGAGAGCAAAGTGGAAACAAATGAGTGAAAGCCAAAGCGAGGATGTAGCGACACTTGAATCCATTTGTGTTACCATCAACATGCATCGCCGCATGACTGTGCTCGTGTGTGCCTGAGGGATTGCATAGTGAGCATAAAGAGGCAGGCTGGGTGAACAAGTGCTGCTGACCTACATCCCGTCTCATCTTTTTTGTGTGTTGACTGCAGTTGTCTCTGTGGAAACAGAAGCATCGCAGATACTTATGAAACAAAATGTCGCCACAATGGCTGTGAAAGTGTTGCCAGCCCAAATTTTTCATATCTGTAAATGTGTTGAATCTGTTAAATCAGATTTATACACATTTCATATTCCTGAACAAAATGCCAATTGAGCCTTTCATGAAATCTATCATTCGTCTAATTACCGGCACCAGATCCAAGGGTAATCTGGACCGGCAGCTAGGATTACACAGGCTAAAAAGCACTGCCGAACCTCTGTGGATCAATAGAAAGAGGAGACAAAGTTGACATGTTTCTACTGCGTGAACTCGTTTAATCTCAAAAGTTACAGTCCAGTCACTTAATTTCAACGTTGCTGACTCAATAACCAAAATACAGTGTCATTCAAGTACTATATTTTTATGAACATACGATGCACCACATTAAAAGGCGTAATGTCAGTTACAGGTGCTATTTTGTATTTAACACTGCGCATTGTATTATCGAATGCTCGCATGGTAAAATGCACGCTAGTTTAAAAAATCTGCTAGAGTAACGTGTTTAAAAGGGCAGTGGGAACAAAACTGAGTTTAGTTTTACTTTATTGAAGTATTTAAAAAGCCACTCATATTATTTTTTGGATCAGTCCTCATCCACATCAATCCATCCAAGTTCTCATCTTCTGTATCTGAAATGAACAGCTGGGCAAGTTGTTCTTCAAACACGCCAGGTTCTCTCTCAGCATGGTCAGAGTCAGTCTTGTTGCCACACGGCACCTCTGAAATGATGCTATCTTTTGCAAAAGCTTGAACAACACTGCAAGCAGACCTGTTAGCCCAAGCGTCCCCAATCCATTCAAAAATTGTGGCGTAACTCACCCGGCGCTGCCTCCCAGTCTTCTTAAAGTTATGTTCGCCATCTGTCATCTATCGCTCCCACACCCCTTACAACTTCACTTTGAACGTTCTGTTTACACCGGTGGTTCTCAATTATTTTTCTGTCATGACCCCCCAAGGAAGAGGAAAAATTCTCCCCCCCCCCCGCATGACTATAAATAGTATGATTTGTCGATAAAATTGTGATAAGTACACTTTTGCATCACACTGTATCCTTATTAACGTATAAGAGAATTAAAAAAAGAAAGAAATATGGACCAACTTTATGCACCAACTTACAACAAAGAATAGCTTTAGTAACTGGAACAGAAAAGATTTAAAGTGCATCTGAAATTCAAAAATAACATTAAATCCTTAATTTAACAATAAATATTTTTTGACTGACCGTGTCAAAGCATATGATACTGAAAAATAAAATTACATAAAACAATAACTAATAATGCATTCAAACAAATGACCAACAATATCTCAGGAGCACAATATTAAAAAAAAACTTTAACCAGCAAAACAAAAATATATAAAATAATTTGTGTGTGTTTTTTTTAAATCAAAGATGATGTCTGGATTGAGGGTGACAATGAGCACGTTTTGCAATGCACAGCTTTTCGAAGTGAGGTTTAAAGCAGGACACAGCAACTCTCGGCTCCTGCTCAATGTGTAGCCGGGACCTGTATTTTAGTTTACTGAAGTAGCAGTCACAAAGCGGCATGATTGTTGGCAATATTCGCCACGTTTTCGCTGAAAAAAACTCATGCAGCATACAAGCGTTATTGGGGTGTAATGACTTAAAGTGATGCCTTAATTTATTTGCCGTCATGCTGTCTGCTACCAACATTTTTAGACACAGTAAGCACATCGATCTTTCCTCGTCTGCCACCGCAGTCACATTGAAGCCAAGCGCTACATACGCCTCATACATATTCGCTCTGTCATTCTCCGCCACCTTCGGAGGTGTTTCCCATTTTGACCTTGGGGTTTCCAGTCCATACTCCGAACAGATGTTTCGGTAGACTATGCCAGCCACCTGGTTATGGCGTTCCATGTAGGCTTTCCCTGCCAGCATCTTACACCCTGCAGTTATGTGTTGGATCGTCTCAGGTGCCTCTTTGCACAACCTACACCTTGGGTCTTGTCTGGTGTGGTATATCTGGGCCTCAATGGCTCTGGTGCTCAGGGCCTGCTCCTGAGCAGCCAGGATGAGTGCCTCTGTGCTGTCCTTCAGGCCAGCCCTCTCGAGCCACAGATAGGACTTCTTGAGATCGGCCACGTCAGTTATGGTCCGGTGGTACATCCCGTGTAGGGGCTTGTCCTCCCATGATGGTCCCTCTTCCAGCGCCTCATCTTCTGTTCCCCATTGTCTAAGACACTCTCCGAGTACGTCATCCATTGGAGCCTTCTCCTTGATGTATTCATGGAGCTTGGATGTTTCATCCTGGACAGTGGCTCTCACACTCACTAGTCCTCGGCCTCCTTCCTTTCGGCTTGTCTCATGGTGCTGGATTTGGGATGGAACCCTGGTTAGGAGCTTTCGGGTCTTAACGTCCATGGTCTGAATCTCTTCCTTTGGCCACCTTATTATTCCTGCAGGGTATCTGATCACTGGCAGGGCATAGCTGTTTATTGCCAGGGCGTTGTGTGGATCAGGGAATCTATGTCCCTTTCGCTCTTAGCATACAGCAGAACAGCAGTGGGGAGAGTGCATCACCTTGGTATATGCCACATTTGATGGACACTTGGGTATATATATATATATATATATATATATATATATACACTTCTCAAGACAAGTCAAGCTTGTCAATTGTCTGTGTGCAACATACAGCACAGATGAAATTACGTTCCTCTCTCAACCACAGTGCAAACATGCAGTGCATTGAAACACACAGAGCTAAAAATAAGTGCAGCAAACTGAACTGCATAAAGATACATAAAGACATTAATATATAAATATGAATTCATAAAACAATAATTAGCAAACAGACAACAAAGGACACTTTCTCTGAATATTGCCGTTTAAAACGGCGGTCAAGGTGTTGCTTGGTGATCTTGACGGTGGTCAAGGTCCTGCTTGGCGATCTACGAAACTCTCATAGTGGACTCACCAGTTGGCTTGGCGCAGAACAAAATATTGTCTGATGATGCAGATGAGCTGAAAGAATGAGGAAACATATCTGCACATTTGCCGGGAAACAAGATATGTATCTTGGTTGCATTAGATGCTGTTATTGTGGTGTCTTTTTTTTTCTTGTAACATTTGGTTGGTTGTTAAGGTGTTTTTCCTCTGAGTTTTTGAGCCTCTCTTATGTGTTGCCCCTCTTGCCAGGCTCGACAATCAACCAGCCACAGGTACTATGATGACCAGCAGCACTTCTTGGACCAGTATGGACAGCAAAGTGGCATGCAGGTGGAGGGCAAAAAGAAGCGAGGTAACCGGAGGAGACCGGTGGAGCACAGAACCCCCTCAGAGAGACACTGGGAAGCACTGAGAGACATGGGACTTGTGGAAGTCGAGGAGGGGAAAGGCACATATACTGGGTATGTTGTATGTATCGGAGCATACACTTCAGGCAAGGGAAGAAAGCTTTATTTAAATCGCACTCTTCATACACAAGGCAACTCATTGTGCTTTACACAAGCAAAGACACTCCTACAAGGACTCACAAACACAACTGTTAATGATATTCAGAAGCAAAGCAGAAAAAAAGTAGCTAACAAAAATTACCAGAATGTACACTGGCAGCAATTTAGCACATTGCCAGAAAACTTAAAAATAAACGTTTCAAAGTAAAGTAAAAAAAATAAAAGTAGTTTTCAAAAATAACTAAAAGAAAAATAATTTAAAATTGTTTAAAGGACCTCATTCAAACTCAGAGGTTTTGTGGGTTTTGTCATGGAGAAAATTTGGGAAGCAGTACAGCGATGAGGCGCAGAGACTTAACATTAGTCTACAGTCCCTCAGTCAATAATTCAGATTCAGATTCTGAAAACTTTATCTATCCCCATGGTGTAATTTGGACTTAACAGGCAAGCTCTGCACAAGAAACATGAAAAACAATGACGAACATGGGAGACAGTGCGAAGGGCCTGTCGGTACTCGCCATATGTACAGCGCCCCGAGATCTTAGTTAAGAAAGTAAACACTAGGGAAAGAGAGGGAAAAAAACATGCTCGAACTATCTTCTTCTGAGGATAATTTAAGTCTTCGAGAAAAAGAAATCCATGCACGTCAAGCATATGACATTTACAGCAAGTCACAAGACATAATATGTAATGAGGGGGCGGATGGGTGGGGGGGGTGCGACGCGGCCCGACCGGCGTGCTTCCAGTCCATCTAGAACAGGGGTGCCCATTAGGTAGATCCTGATCTACCGGTAGATCTAAGACAGGTCCCGAGTAGATCCGGGGAGTGTCGAAAAGAAAAAAAACAAACAACCATTTTTGCGTCTTTGTACATCTCAGTAATATTTTTTTGTGTTAATATACACTGCACACTAATAATCTTATCAGTCTCATTTTCACAAAAAAATATTTTAAAAATTTAAATAAAGCAGGTAAACCTTAAATTTACAGTGGCGCATGATTACATCACCGGAAGTTGTTAGTGCTCAGCAGTTTGCAATTGCAGCTTGTGATCAGAGCTGTTGCGCTCTATCTTTTATCGTCATGATTCTCATTCAGAGTTTGCTTCGTGTTCAATTCACCGAGGGCACGAGCCAAGAATAGGAATCTAGGAGGGCCCAGGGAAGCACTTTAAAACGGTACGTGTGAGCTACGATAGTTAACAGGCTGCAAAAGTATGTCGCATGCCTCCATTTCAGGCTTGTGTGTGTGTGTGTGTGTGTGTGTGTGTGCGCGCGCGCGCGTGCGCGTGTGCATACGCATGCGGGCAGCGGTAAGGGTAGATCCCAGGAGGTTAGTTGATCGAAAAGTAGATCTTCGATCCAAAAAGTTTGGGCATCCCTGATCTAGAGCATAGCAGATCAGGTCACGTCCCGGGGAAATAAAAAAAGGAACGATGAAGGCGGTGATGATAAGGATGTGTATGCGCCTGTGATAGTCTGGTTGTGTGTGCGTAAAGGCCACAGCTGCTTCGTCAAGGTCTGCTCATGGAGACAGTCCCAGCCTATCAATCCATGGCCGAGAAGGAGGGGGCGATGGTGGGGTCACTAGCTTCCGTGCGTACTTCCATCCAGGGGAAAAATTCCAAATAGCGTCGTTTGTTTTGGAGGGACGGCCGCCAACAATTTCAGGTGGCGTTTAGTCTGTGGCTGTATCCCTTCACTGGCGCCGATCAGCCAAATCCGCCATTACTTTCCGAAGCGCGGATTCAACTTCTCCAGTTCATAACCATCATACGGAGATGCTCCAAATCCGCATCCATTTGGGGTTGAGCTCAGTCATCACTTGAGTCTGAGTGTTGTACATCTGCGCCGTGCCATCCCAAAATGACCGGCAGCGTCTACTCCTTGGATCCAAGTAGATCCAAGGAGTGTCGAGGAGAAAAAAACAACAACCAATTGTGTGGCTTTGTACATGTTAGTAATATATTTTTATGCTGCACCCTAATCATCCTATCAGTCTCATTTTCACAAAAACAATATTTTAAAAATCCTGAATTTACGGTGGCGCGAGATTACGTCACCGGAAGTTGTTAGCGCTCAGCAGTCTGCAATTGCAGCTTGTGATTAGAGCTGTTGCGCTCTATCTTTTATCGTCATTATTCTCATTCAGAGTTTGCTTTGTGTACAATTCATCGGCCCAGGGAAGCACTTTAAAACGGTACATGTGAGCTATGATAGTTAACAGGCTGCAAAAGTGCACCGCATGCCTCAGTTTCAGGCTGTTTCTCATCATGGCGTGCGTGTGCGTGTGTGTATGTTTGTATGCGCGCGCGCCGGCCGGTAAGGGTTGATCCCGGGAGGTTAGTTGATCGAAAAGTAGATCTTCGGTCCAAAATGTTTGACCACCCCTGATCTAGGGTATACCTGGCAGCAAATGTCCCGAGGGGCAAGCAGGCTCCCCACTTTTCGTGCCTGCTCGACGAGAAGAACAGGCACGAATTTTAGGATGAAAATACGGCGGAGGCTCGGAAGACAGCACATGGACAGCACATAGACTGAGTGGCGAGCAAGGGGGCAGGAGGAGAGCAAAAAAGCATCCACCCTCGTCGAGAGCCAAGCAAAAAATAAGGATGCAGAACACAATGCACTGTAAAACAAACAAACAAACAAACATTCATTCATTCATTTTCTGAACCGCTGAATCCTCACGAGTGTAGCGGAGGGTGCTGGGGGTGGGTGGGTGTGCTATCCCAGCTGTCTTCGGGCAGTAGGCAGGGGACACCCTGAACCGGTTGCCAGCCAATCGCAGGGCACACAGATACAAACAACCATTGCCGCTCACACTCACACCTAGGGACAATTTAGAGCGTCCAATCAGCCTGCCATGCATGTTTTTGGAATGTGGGAGGAAACCGGAGAAAACCCATGCAGGCCTGGGGAGAACATGCAAAATCTGCACTGTGAAGTCGACATGCTAACCACTGGACTACCGGGTCGCCAAACAAACAAACAAACAAACAAAAACACGAAAAAAGCTCTGTGAAAAAAAAGCTCTGTGAAAGATGAACCGTGTTATCGCAAGGGATTTGGAAATTCAATCACGATTCATCGAAGGTATTCAGAGCTCAAACCATTGAGTGATTTACAGACCAGTAGCAGAATTTTAGCCTTTAGGATTGCAGTAACATGTTCTGATCTTTTTGTTGTGGTCAGAACCCGAGCTGCAGCAATTTGAATTAGCTACAGCTGTTTGATGCTTTTTTTGAAGGGAGTCCAGCAAGAAGAGTGTTTCAATAATCACGTCGACTGAAGATGGACAAGTTTCACTTAGTCTGCTCGGAGCATGGGACCCTTACGGCTTGTAGACGTGATCCGACCGTTTGCCGACCTTTTGCACACAGGTTATTTTCTTTGGCACCGATAAAGCTGAAAGACAACTATTTTCACACCACTATCCACAAGTGTGGGTAGTGTCCTGCGAGTGGCCCACTACTTCAAAGCGTCTCCTGTTCTTGGCAGATGTGGCTCTTTCAGATACCTATGAAAACAGGAAAAAATGGGATGAGAGAAGTCAGGATTATACAGCACATTTGCAGATATGTATCTCTGGATTTCCATTGTGGCATTCGCTGTGGCACTGCCAACTTGGTTTGCGGCATCAACATGGTGATCAAGTGGACCCCAGAAGCTAGAGTCATCCTCCACTGGCCTTGCCAGGAAACCTCCGGTGGTAGAGAGATGACTTGTGGTGTGGCACTGGAACTCATAACAGCGACAAAATCCCTTATGAGCTTTTCTACTGTTGTTTGAGCATTACCTGCAAAATCCAACCGCTTTGAAGGGCGTATCAAATGTTTTTGCCACTGACAGAGAGTTTACTGACAGATGTTATTTAAACACTAACCTAACCTATACATCTTCACCTAATCTACATCAATCGAACCCGGTACCTCTGCACTGTGAAGCCGACGTGCTAACCACTGGACTACCGGGCCGCCCATATATATATATATGGGCGGCCCGGTAGTTAGCACGTCGGCTTCACAGTGCAGAGGTACCGGGTTCGATTCCAGCTCCGGCCTCCCTGTGTGGAGTTTGCATGTTCTCCCCAGGCCTGCGTGGGTTTTCTCCGGGTGCTCCGGTTTCCTCCCACATTCCAAAAACATGCGTGGCAGGCTAATTGAACACTCTAAATTGTCCCTAGGTGTGAGTGTGAGTGCGAATGGTTGTTCGTTTCTGTGTGCCCTGCGATTGGCTGGCAACCGATTCAGGGTGTCCCCCGTCTATATAATATATATATATATATATATATATATATATATATATATATATATATAGAGAGAGAGAGATTCACATCCCTAATATATATATATATATATTCACATCCCTAATATATATATATATATATATATATATATATATATATTAGGGATGTGAATCTCAGCACTGAGGACGATTCGATACACATCTCGATCCACTGCCACCGATGCGATACTTAAACGATACATGGAATTTTCTGGCGATACGATGCGATACGTTTCACCGTCGTCACGATGCGATACGATTCGATACACATTAAGTTCAAATCAATGCGATCCGATACGATACAATGCAATTTTTTTGCGATATTGTGCAATTAAACATGATGCAAATAAGCAAAGAAAAAAAGCTTTTAAAAAGATGGAATTCAGTATGGTATTACAAAAAGGATGCCACTTTATTCCTTATAATGAGTAGAACTTGTAAAACAACTTATTTAAGCCCTTTCACAATTGGGTTTTGTGCAAAGAAAATGTAAACAATTTGGCACCTGAGACTCACAGCTGTTGCTATAGTGTAAACACAAACAGACTATTCCCACTGAGTGTCTTATATGAAATATAATAATAATATATATATGTATATGAATCTATAGCGCAAGATGTCGACCCATCCACTGTAAGTGCAACTCTTTGCGCACTGTTCAGCGACACAGGAATCTCACTTCTCACTTTGTTGTACACATCGGGAATATGTTTGTAAGTGAACACAGACCTGTCTGGTATTTTATACCTGAGTTCCAAAACGTGCACGAGCTGTCTGAAACCCTCGTTGTCCACCACGCTAAGGCTGGAGGTCTTTGCATATGAAATAAGCAGTGGCCTTAGTTATAGCCATTGCGCGGTCACAGTGAGTTGCAAGGGGACTCCCAAAATAAGAGGCAATTTTTTTCTGATCCTGACCTGGTTTACCAAGAGTTTCTCCGGTGTCCGACGAGGAACTGGGCGGGGAAGCGGGAGGGAAACTTGTCGGTGATCTGGTGCCATCGGTTTAAGTGGGTCTACATATTTGTGGTGCTGCCGTTGTATGGCTTCTTAGTGCGACATTCCTTGCAAATTACGGAGGTTTTATCAAGCTTTCCGTCTTTCTTTTCGAAGCCGTAGTATTTCCAAACATAAGATTTGAATGTTGCGGCTGCATTAAATATAGTAGTTTCCTTGCTGCTGCGTGCGCTAACTTCCATAATGTTTCGCTAGTTGTGTACTGGACTGTATGTGACGCACGGCTACCGTCCGTATTCAACACAAAACGCAAAGCAATGATGGTGCATTCATTGCGCCTAGGAAAGGGCACATATGTGACGTTTAACATGAATAAAATGGCGCTTGAATCGGATTTTACCGATACCCATCAATGCATCGTGATGAATCGCGATTTCACCCATCAATCGCGTCGTACCCAGTGAATGAGCCGATGCACTCGGATCGCGCACGTGCGCATCGATGTATCGATTAATATCGATTATTTTCCACACCCTTAATATATATATATATATATATAAGAGCTGTCAAGCAATTATAATATTTAATCATAATAATCATACATTTTATTTATAAGCGCCTTTCAAGACACCCAAGGACACTTTACAATAACAAAAAAAAACACAAGGCAATACGGGTTGAGCAGCGGCAGCCAAAACGTGCCAGCGTTCACTCAACTTCTCCCGTATGCCTTTCCAGTACCTTTCAGTTTCCAGTCTTGGTGTTCTGCTCTGTTGTTAGGACCCTGCCACTGAGCGTCCACTTTCGCAGGTTGTGTTGCGAACAGCCTGTTTATTTGTCTGGCCTCATTCTCTTTCGTGTACCGCTTTAGGCGGCTGGACAAGGCTTGGAGCCTTTGTTTGGCAGTTTTGAGTGCTTCAGGTATGGTCATCTGGATGTACCTCTCGGGTATCGGCCCTTTCATCACACCTCTCTGGGCCTCCGTCAATTGACTCACATCTTTCCGAGCCGCCTTGATCTGAGCCTCCAACCGTCTTTTCCATGGTGGGTAACGTATCTCATGGCTTCCATGGTTGTTTTATAGCTAAGCCTCTCAAGGATTACTGATGCTGAAGCGTATATCAGCTCATTGGTTTCCGTGATCGTTACGGTAGGGATCGCCCTCAGTGCTGCATTCACACTTTCCACGAGGCTTTCAGGTGGTACTTCAGATAGCCGTTGTAATCGGTTTCTAGGTTGCCCAGCTTTCATTCGTACCATGATCTTAGCTTTCAGGTCAGTTGCTGCCTCGCTCAGCATTTCATTCATTGGGGCTGGCCTCCCATGATGGTCCCTCTTCCAGCGCCTCATCAACTGTTCCCCATTGTCTGAGACATTCTCTGAGGACGTCATCCGTTGGAGCCTTCTCCTTGATGTATTCATGGAGCTTGGATGTTTCACCCTGGACAGTGGCTCTCACACTCACTAGTCCCCGCCCTCCTTCCTTTCGGCTTGCGTACAGTCTCAGGGTGCTGGATTTGGGATGGAACCCTCCATGCATGGTTAGGAGCTTTCGGGTCCTAACGTCCGTGGTCTGAATCTCTTCCTTTGGCCACCTTATTATTCATGCAGGGTATCTGATCACTGGCAGGGCATAGCTGTTTATTGCCCCGGTCTTATTCTTGCCATTGAGCTGGCTTCTTAGGACTTGCCTCACTCGCTGGAGGTATTTGGCCATAGCCGCTTTCCTTGTTGCCAGTTCGAGGTTGCCATTGGCTTGTGGTATACTGAGGTACTTGTAGCTGTCCTCAATGCCTGCTATTGTTCCTTCAGTGCGGACTACCTTTCCTCTCTTAGTCACCATCCGACTACATTTCTCAAGCCCAAATGACATCCCGATGTCGCTGCTGTAGATCCTGGTTGTGTGGGTCAGGGAGTCTATGTCCCTTTCGCTCTTAGCATACAGCTTTATGTCATCCATGTAGAGGAGGTGACTGATCGTAGCCCTATTTCTGAGGCAGTATCCATAGCCTGTCTTGGTGATCACTTGGCTTAGGGGGTTCAGTCCTATGCAGAATAGCAGTGGGGAAAGTGCATCACCTTGGTATATGCCACATTTGATGGACACTTTGGTAAGTGGCTTGCCATTGGCTTCAAGTGTGGTTTTTTCAAGTCTATAGCAGTGGCGTGAAACAAGGGTGCGTCCTCGCCCCAAACCTATTTGGGATTTTTTTCTCCATGCTTATACAGTATGCCTTCAGCGACTGTACAGAAAGCATCTATCTCCACACCTGAGCTGATGTAAAAGTATACAACATCGCCCGTCTGCGAGGAAAGACCAAAGTCCAGGAAATACTGATCCGCAACTTACTCTTCGCAAATGATGCAGGTCTGATGTCTCACACAAAAGCTGGTCTGCAGGAGCTAGTGGACCGCCTGTCTCATGCCCGCAAGGAGTTTGGCTTGACTATTAGTCTGAAGAAGACAAACATCCGAGCACCAGACACTCCCACTCCACCAGACATCTCCATTGATGGCACGCACCTCGAGGTGGTAGACTCCTTCACCTACCTCGGTTCGGCCATCTCCAGCTCCCTCTCTCTGGATACTGAGATCAGCGCAAGAATCGGAAAGGCAGTAGCCACCATGGACAAGCTGAATAAGCATGTGTAGAACTGAAAGGCCACAGCTCCGCTTCAAAGATGTCTGCAAGCATGATATGAAGCTGGCTGGAATCGTTGGGTTGTACAGCCACTCTAGAAAATGTAATTGTACATAATCGCGCTACACCATCATCTCCCGAGATGAACGGATGCCGCCGCCGACGAGTATATAGCATTAAGTAATGTCAATTACCACAAACATTGACTTCTACATGCATGTATACCATTAAATTTGGCCTTAGAAATATTATATATACTCAGACACATGTGCATATATATACCTGTACATCCATCAGGGAGGGCGGGTACCTACTTCATGGATTTTCCTCTTTCATGGGGGGTTCTGGTCCCCAATACAATACAGTGATTGACGCTATGCAGCCAATCACGACATTGACAGTACTTGCGCATGTTCGCTGCTCCATAACAATAACTCCGGCGGCGATAAGTGACGCTAATGCTCCTCCTTTATCATGGCGAAACGACCAGGCATTGAACGTGATACGTCGACTCCCCAAACAAAAATCAGAATGAACTGCAGGTCTTTTAAGTTGGAATGGCTGTCGGAATATGTGCAAATAGAAGAACAAGCAGTGAAACTGGGTGAGATATTTCTTTTTCGAGCGAGAAAGGTCTGTTCGGCAAAACATGCAGCAAAGCTTCAGCTGTAAGTAAATTTTCCGATGGAAAAATACGAACTGAATGGAAGCTGGACTACCTCAAGCGACACATTCAGCAGAAAAGTCATTTAAATGATGTTGGAATTATACAAAGAATCAATGTGGGAAAAGGGATTGGTACAATATTGCGGGAGAGCGCAAACGTGAGAAAAAGAACCGGCTGTCACAAAGAGAAAAATCAGACCTTGAGCAAGTTAAAGTTGTAATTGACTATATTTTACTTGCCATTAAAACAAATGCACCAAATATTGGATTGATGTTGATTTGATTCCGATTCAATGTGTTATAATATTGCGTTAATTTTCAATGTTAAAAAACGCTTATCGTAACAATATAACAACTGTTAAAATAATGTTTTTTTTTTTCACATTTTCCAGTAGTGGTGTGACGCGGTATTTTTTTCAATGAAAGAAATGTGCCTTGGCTCGAAAAGATTGAAAAACACTGCCTTACTTTGGAGACATTCTTCCAAGTTGGCTTGTCATCCTGCGGCGACTCAAACTCTCCAGTTCCTGTGACAATGTTTCTGTTGGTCCTGGATGGTCCAAGATGTCAGAGAGTTCTGACATCTTGGACTCATCCTGCCTCATCTGCTCTCAAAGGAAATCCTTTCACCATCACCCCATAGGTCTCCTGCAGTATCTTCAGCCGTCTCTGGCCCCACCTGTCGATTGATTCCATTTATGGTCTTTCTCCCTAAAATGGCAACACAGTCATTTTGCCTGTGTTTGACCGATGCTCCAAGATGGTTAATTTCATTCCATTACCCAGACTTCGCTACATCCTTGACACTGCAGACCTGCAGACATCCTAGTGAACTCCATCTTCAAGCTTCATGGCATCCCCATTCACATTGTTTCTGACTGGAGTCCCCAGTTCACATCCCAGCTATGGCATCCAGTTCCCTCAGGAACTGGAGTCGTATCTCGGCCCGCCATCCAGCCTACTGAAGACTACATCTTCCATGGGTCAAGTATTCCTATAGTTCCCAATCTCCTCCTCCACAGGCATTTCTCCATTCACGGTCACCTATGAGTATCAGCTGCCCCTATTCCTTTCCCAGGAGCAAGACTTCACTGTTCCATTTCTTTTCTTGTCATGCCGGATGGAAACATGCCAGAGATGCCCTGTCCCGCACAGCCTAGGGCAACTGTCAACTGTTCGATAGACATTGGTCTCTGCCCCAGAATATCTTGTTCATTCCCACATGGACAATGACCCGGGGTATAGATGGTGGAAGAGTCGAGAAGACCAGGCAGAAGGTTTACTCTGTCCATAATTTTGGCTCCAGGATAACAGCGGGTGATAGTGCCATAAAAATGAGTGCATCTGACGATAACCTGTCGCTGACGAAAAGGGTAGTTGGTATGAACAAAGGATGAGAAAAAGGAGCGCCTGTATATTTTTTAAAAAGTTATTCAATACAAAGATCGAAATGAGAAAAAATGTATTCCAAAACATAATAACATAATACACGAATGAAGGTAAAGGGACTAGGGGGAAAAAGAAAGTCTCTCCACAAACGCTGTCTGAAAACCCGGAAGTACAACCTACCATTTTACCTACCTGCCACGTCACCAAGAGATGAGTTACCCAATGAGTCAGCCATTTTCCTACATAATGCTGCGTTTATGTAGGACTAAGTAATGACTTTTCAGACATCCGACCAGGAAAAGTGCACTCGACCATGCTTTGAACTGGGAGGTCCGAGTTCCGAAGTCAGAAAAAAAGTTTCACAAAGGTCCTCACAATGCACAACAATGTGCTAACCTCATTAGTACTCGTGAGGTGAATTTAAATTTAGATAGATAGATAGATAGATAGATAGATAGATAGATAGATAGATAGATAGATAGATAGATAGATAGATAGATAGATAGATAGATAGATAGATAGATAGATAGATAGATAGATAGATAGATAGATAGATAGATAGATAGATAGATAGATAGATAGATAGATAGATAGATAGATAGATAGATAGATAGATAGATAGATAGATAGATAGATACTAAACATTAAGGTGAAGACTAATGTTCGTTTTTAATGACTGTCTCGGCACAGACACTTATATGACAATGTGTACACCGCCAATGACATCGTGATGTCACCTGATGTCGATCCAACAGTTACCTGTCCAGAGGGTCCACCTCCCAGCATCACACTACCAACTACCTGCCAAATGTTTCCTACAGCTTGGACCATCTGGACCGCCTGGACTACCAGGTGAGCAATTAATTCAAGGGAATACATACAAATGTAAAAGGGACTTTTAATAGCTTTTCCACAAATTTAAAAGTTGGGACTCTGGAGTGCTTTCCCACTAGTGCTTTGTCATTCATGTGCATTTCATTCGGAGGAACGAATCCTTGTGATTGAGCTTCCTGAAATGACCATGAGCCGACACACTCAACCATGAGTGTGTCGGCTATTCTTATTAGGGCTCCGAGCAGCAACAACTGCAAGTTGCCTATTGTTTTATCAAATATATGTAATTGTTAGGGCCTGAGCAATGACCACTACGAGGTCCCTATTGTTTTTAAGATATCCTTTATTTTTCCCGCAATGGGGAAATTACAATCAGAATTCAGAATGGAAAAACGCTGGGTAAGGAGAGGGAAAAAAAAACACGCTCGAACTATCCTCTTCCGAGGATAATTTAAGTCAAGGATAATTTTTGTGGAAATTATTCTTATTAGGGCCTGAGCAGCGACCACTTTGAGGTGTCTATTTTTTTGTTCGAATTATTCTTTTATGGGTAGGCGGCCCGGTAGTCCAGTGGTTAGCACGTCGGCTTCACAGTGCAGAGGTAGCGGGTTCAATTCCAGCTCCGGCCTCCCTGTGTGGAGTTTGCATGTTCTCCCCGGGCCTGCGTGGGTTTTCTCCGGATGCTCCGGTTTCCTCCCACATTCCAAAAACATGCGTGGCAGGCTGATTGAACGCTCTAAATTGTCCCTAGGTGTGAGTGTGAGTGCGAATGGTTGTTCGTTTCTGTGTGCCCTGCAATTGGCTAGCAACCGATTCAGGGTGTCCCCCGCCTACTGCCCGAAGACAGCTGGGATAGGCTCCAGCACCCCCCGCGACCCTAGTGAGGATCAAGCGGCTCGGAAGATGAATGAATGAATGAATGAATGTTCTTTTATGGCTCAACCAGCGAGGTCCCTTGCATTTTCATTTAAAAATTAATTATTAGGGGCTGAGCAGCGATGGGTGCAAGGTGCCTGTTGTTTTTGTAGGAATTATTCTTATTAGCCAATTGAAGGAACAGCAGCACACAGTAAGTTCTTACATTCGGATGACATGTTCGAGAGAGGAGCACTTTGTTTAGGTAAGTGTCATCATTAAATTACTTGGCGATCAACCTTTCCATTTATCCTATTGGATTTCTACAACTGATCTGTCCTCCATTCAAGTTTGCTAATGTTCACTTGTTTTTTAAGTTTAGAGTTTTTAAGAAGAGCAGATTTGACCATACGGTAGCAATGGCTTTGCTAATTGTTTGGTTAACAATTATGTTCATGTGCCTGGACAGCATTAGCTAACTTTATCTGAGGCAATCTGTTTTGCATCTTAAGCATCAAGCATAATCGGCTCTCAATATATCTTGATGTAGTGTAGTAAAAATGTAAGGTGTCGTGTTTGGGTTATATTTCTGCTTTTTGACTGTGTTATTTATCAAAATGGATAGCATGGCATTTTGCACAAGTGCCAAAGTCAAGGCCTGGGGGCCACATCATTTTATGTGACCCGCAAAAGCAATTCATGTGCCAACTTCCATGATCCCTTGCGAACGTCTGTACCAAAATGTCAAATTGTGATTGTGTAATAAATAACATTGAAATTATGCAATCATTTTGTTACCCTGTTTAAACTCACTTTAAAAATAATTGAACAAATGACAAACAAATAGCTGTTTTTAAGATGCGTCACAAGGAAGCAGTGGCAGGTTTGACGAAAGTTGAAGTGACAGCCGAAACTGTCAGTTAGGTAAGAGTTTTTCCTCTTCATCAAAAGAGATCATTGTCTGAAGAAAAAAATAAACTTTAAACCTAATTGAACAAAGAGATAGTTGACTTGAGTGATTACACAACTTGTAATCCATCAATTTGTTGTGTACAAATAATATGATGAGATGATTACGTAAACATTTATTCAGTTTCGCTGTCGTAATGGCCCAAATATGTAAGACGTAACTCCAAAGAGGCCCAGGACAAAAATGAGTTTGACACCATTGGCCTAATGTAACGCTTGCTAATGTTAACTTGCCATGGATCAGCTCAACTGATTTTAATTTGTTTGTTATTCTATTGGGATATCATTGAAGTGTTTGGTGTGACTCACAGAGTTTTTAAGGAGAGCAGGTGTGACCACATGGCAGGTAAGGCTTTGCTAATCACTTGGCAAACAATCATTTCAATGTGTCTGGACAGCATTAGCTGAAGTTATCTGAGGCAATCTGTTTTCCATCTTAAACATCGAGCATAATCGTTTCTCAATAAATCTTGATGTAGTGTAGTAAAATGTTAAACATCTATTCGAGCTCCATTGCTTTGGAATGCCCTGCCCACAGAAATAGAAATGTTTAATTTAGTTGCACTACATGTTGGCCTCTGCTGCGTCTTTTCTATCTCCTAACTCCTCCTCCCTGGCTTGAAAGGGGCAGGTGACCAAATTGTACTGTATGTAGAGCTGAATGTATTCTGCACCGAATGATGGGGACAAGATCTGAGTTGGACCACCATCTTGGAGGCGCTGCTGTGGAGATTTCCGCATTGGCCAACCAATCCGGAATTTTGAGGAGGACCCACTTCTACGAAAGCATCTTCTTGCAGAACTTCATCTTATTAAATGGACTCTAACACTAGTCTATCATTGTATAGTATCATATTGTATTAAATGCAGGGAAAGTAGTTAAGATTGCACGACTGTCTATGTCTTATGTGTTATGTTGTATTATTTTGTCATTTTATGTTAACTGTTATTTTTATGGCGGCGCAGTGGCTCCGCTTGTTGAAATTTCATCTGTGCTGTATGTTGCACATACAGCGCATTTGACAATAATTTTGTACTTGACTTGACTTGGCTTGACTCACATTGCAGCCTGGTCATCCTGGATGGGGGGTTCCATCATCTGTGGCCCCTCCTCAAGGTTTCTTATTTTTCCCCAGATTTTTAAAAAGATTTTCCTTTCCCTCCTATGGAGTTACATCAGGGGATGTCGTTAATATTTTTCAACTGTGGGCATGTGGAGCCCTTTGAAAGTTATTTTTGTAATCAAGGGCTGTATAAATAAATTTGACTTGACTAATAGAGGGATTGGGATGAGCAGTGGTTCATTTGTGGGAGAAAGAGCAGCTGCATTAAACAAGGCTTTTTTTGAGAGAAACATGTTATTAAGACCACTGGGAACTCTTCATTTTTGTCAAAACTATTCATGACTTTTGCTTTATAAGGTCTTGATGATTCAGAATATGATCTAAAAATGTATTTCTTTGTTGGTACAGGTTCCAGCAATGTCATCATATCACCCCAATTCAGAGAGTTGTCTTCTTGGCTGTTACAACTCTGGAGAAATGAATAAGAACTTCTCAAGACAGGTTTTTCTTCCTGAAACAATTATTTTCAACCAAAAACAATTTTTGACAAAGAAGGAGAAAAACATTTTATTCTCTTGTTTTCTTACGTACAGTCCAACTACTGCGCACCCTGGCGTCCTCTGGGCTACATTCCCCTCAATGAGCTGGACAGCAAACTGTGTTGCGGCCCAGACAGTCCACATCACCAGGTGGTGCTCTCCGAAGCAGAGACTGACGCCATGTCGTCACTCCCGGGCCACACCCCCTCCTCACACGGCTCCTCCTCTTCCTCAGAGTCTCTGGTTTCTTCAGAGCCCAGTGACTCAGGCTTCCACAGTGTTAGCACCGGCGAGCATAGATGTCTCCACAAGATCCACAGACACTCCCATCACCTACACTTGGGCCACTCTCCTCACGAACAGAGAGGCTGCTGGGATCTGGAGTCCATCCCCGAGACAATGCCGTTGAGTCACACGAGGGTGCAGCCGTCGTCCTCCTGCACAGTGGCCAACAGGACAACCACCATGGTGCACTTCCACCAAGCTGAGAGGAGTCCAACTTTGCCACGCAACCGCTCCCCACCTTCACCTTCATCTGGTTAGTGGACTTTTGTCATTGCATTCCAGTTTGTCTCCTTTATCTTGCCTTTGTCTTGTTTAGTATGAAAGGTTGTGAAGGGTTCCAAAATAACTAACTACAATGTTATTGTATGTTGTCATACGTTGTTTTTTTTAACCTTTGTATACAGCTGGGTCAGGTCACACGTCAAATAAAACTGCCATGTGATCAGAAACCCCATTTTCAAAGACTTCCAAATTTGACACCGGTAGACCATAAGCAAGGACAAGGTCTAAAATATGTTCCTGTTCATGTGTCGGGCTGGTCACATATTGCACAAAATTAAAAGAGTCGATAAGTCTTAAGAGGTCCTTTGCTAGTGGTTTTCCGGACAGCACAAATGGATGTTAAAATCCCCCCTGAGGAGGATATGATCATATCTGAGCCTGATTTCTGTAAAAAGGAATGAAAAGTCGCTTCAAAAGTCTTGATTCTATTTAGGACGACAACGCGGAGCACCGGGAAAACACAGCCAACTTCAAAGAAGATTGCTTCAAAGCTGGTGGTTGATTGTGAATATGCACTGTTTACATTTGAAATTGTTCTTAAAAATACTCACCGTTCCTCCAGCACGGCCTGAGGTCCTCAGGGTGTCCACGAATGCACAGTCTGGTGACAGCAAATTAATTAAAGTGTTGTACTCACCAGTACCTGTCCAAGTCTCTGTCAGATGACAGGAAATCCAAGTCATTGGACAGGAAAAACTCCCTCATTATATGGGTCTTGTTCGTCAACGACTGGGCGTTTAACAACGCAATCCTTGTGGGAGCAGCGATGAGAGGGGCTACCTCTTCTGATCGCTGCGCTCGGGGAAATTCACTCAAAAGCTTTCGATGAACCCCTCACCGAAAAAGGCGTGGCGGGTACAAATGCCTTGGCGCTGCGGGAGAGCCAACGACGGAGTAATTCCGTGCGTTCGGGAACTAGCAGCGGTCGAAATGTGTCTCAGTTTCCGTTTTAGCTTCACGAGCTGACTGCTTCGTTTGCCGCGGCGGCGCCGCTTCCGTGAAGGGGGCGCATGAACACGGAAGAGATTAGCCGATATGTTTACCAAGAGAGGAGGCAACGGCTTTTTGTCACCGCCTTTCCAAAACATGAATGTCTGACGTGTTGTTGAAGCAGCTGTCATGATGTGTGGTGGTGGAGGACCCCAATAAAGCACGCATGAAGGAGGAGCAGGGTAAACTAGTCAAATTGTATTAACAAAATACTGAGGGAACTAAATCCAAGACAAACAAAGTCAGGAAAACAAAAGAATCCAAAGTAACAAACAAAAACTACGGCGGAAGCAAAAAAACTAACAGCAACAGAAACAATGACAAAAATCAAACAAGACAGCAGTAAAGAAACAATGACCCGACACTGAGTGGTCATGCCGGGAGTCCTTTTAAACAATTACATAACGACCAACAGGTGTGACGCTGCAGGTGGAGCCCTACAGTGCCACCTGTTGGTCACAAACAGAACTGTGACAGTACCCCCTCCCTTAAGGGACTGATCCCAGAAGTCCCAAATGGCTAGGCTTGGCCTGGCGTGGACAGAGTTCGGCATGACGGTGGACATGGGACAGCCGGACGTGTACGGGGCCAGGCCTGACGTGGACGTGGCACGTCTCGTCATGGACGTGAATGTGACTCGATTCAATCAGACACGTAATGAGGCACAGCTCAACGTCGATGCGGACGGGGCTCGGCCTACCATAGACGTGGCTTGACGAGGCGAAAAACATGGGGCCTGCATGGCATGCGCCGCCTGAAGGGGGAACATGGGACGGCCGCATGACATGCGCCGCCTGACATATTTGTTTTTTTTTCCTATATGGCTCTTTCAACATTTTGGGTTGCCGACCCCTGTTTAACACAGTTGTAGATATTACTCTTTGTTGTGCAAGTTATTTTTTGTCATTGACTTGATTGTTATTGACTTCTATAAAAATTCCAAATGGTGGATTCTCATCATTGTGTTTTTATTGGAGGATTATTTAGCTCGCCGTCTCTACCATGCTATCAGGTCAAACACATGGTTAGGGCAGAAGAATCACAGCAGATCCAGAAGAGATTTACAAACTGGTCGGAAACCCATTTCCACTAGGCACTACAGGTACATCACAGTCGAAGCTCCATCATAACCAAAATCAGTCAAGTGCAGTTCCACTAATGCATATGGAGGCACACTGCACTTTTTTTTCTTGACAAACCCTGGATGCTGCAGAAATGATATCTTTGGAATCCTCCACAATTGAAAAGCTAGAAAAATGCACACCAAACTAAACTCAACCTTAGTGCTTGGAGAATAATAGGATTAGATATCCTGTTGCATTATAGCCGATTTGCACTATCCGAGAGCCAGCACCAGGCTGATGGCTCGTATCTGCTTCCAGGTTGCCATACAGAGCCATGCCAGCGGAGGGCGCTGTGGCTGGAGAAGCGCCAAGCAGGTGGGGGCTGGACAATTGAGGTGCCAGGACGCAGTCAGACTCTAATGGATTTGAGTGAGGCCCAACGACACCGCAGGGCAAGTCACCCAATGAATATTGAATCAAAGCAGGTACTGAAGCAGGCTCAGCGGAACCAACCACATTCAACCAACAACAGCCTGGTACTGAGCAGCCAAGCCAGTTATCATGCTCCCCTCATCACAAATAGAACCAGCCAGACCAGTCACCCTAACACAACAAGAACTGGGCAGAGTGCAACAAGCAGCAGGAGGGAAGATGACTCAAGGTGTCGTGATTTGTTTTCTTGTAGTTCACCAGACTGGCGAGTGTTTCAGACTCTGGGAAATCAAGCCAAAATCCCCCAAACTTCTACTGGTCCATATTACAACACCTTTGGAGCACACCAGAAACCCCGATCTCCACCTTCCCCACACTGTCGGCAGTCCAATCAGAAATCTGTCAGGAATCAGCTGCTCCGGGCCAGAGCTTACAGGCTGGCGAAGGAACGCAGTGAGGTCACCACGGACGAGGAGGTGCGTGGGGAATTGGAGCAACCGGGGGACCACCTTGGGATTGGCGAGTCCTGGGCTGGCCGGTACTGCAACCGGGCTGAGAGGAGACGTCACCTTGTGCTGTCACGGCAACTCAGAGAGCGACGCAATGGTGAAGAGGCTTTGGCTGGTGGAGGTCAGAGCTCGCTGTCATCCCAGATGGTTCTGGAGTTGAGCCACAGGAAACAGAACCGACTGAGGAACAGCAAGCTGCTTGATGATTGGACAACGGTAGAGGAACTACTCACCCACGGGACCCGAGTGGAAGTGGACACTCAGCTGTGTCCTAGCCCACTGCTATCTGTTACTACTGTCTGAGGAATTGGAGCCTTACATCTGATGAGGCTAGATCGACACTTTGTTCCACTTTTTTCTCATCATCAATAAAAGTCAGGTGTCAACGTTGACACAAATTATGGACCATAAGAGAACATAAGTCATCAGCCATCAGTTCACTTCAAGTCCACCTGGGTGTGTTTTCTTTATGAGAGTTCCACCCAACTAGTCAATCAAAACACTGTTGTTAATTTGGCATAAACAGAAATGGATAATTTTATTATTAGCTTCACAGGACCTACCTAGCGAGCTGCTAGAATAGCTTATTATAATAATACATTTTATTTATAAGCGCCTTTCAAGACACCCAAGGACACTTTACAATAACAAAAAACACAAAACAATACGGGTTGAGCAGCGGCAGCCAAAACGCGCCAGCGTTCACTTGTTGGTCTACATCAGTGGTTCTCAACTAGAAATGCTGTCGGTCCACTTTTTTTTTTTTATAAGACCTAGGTCCGGTCCCATGCACGGTGGTCATGGGGAGCAGGGCTATATGCCCATTTAGTATGGTCAAGCCAAGCTTATAAAAATCAACACTCCTCACAACCAACCAATAATGGTGTGTGTGAAAATAACAATTATTCACTTTGCCAGTACACAGCAAATAATGAGAGGTATTGTGTTGAGGCAGAGAAACTCTTTTATTTTGTTAAGTTGTGCCTGCTTAATAATAGAAATAGCCCTTTTAGGGAAATAAGACACAGTAGTTGTCTTTTTTTCCCTTAATTTAACAAAAGCAAATCAAAATACTCATTTTACCAAAATAAATACTAAAAATGAAAACAAAAATATTATTTTCATTTATTTGTACAATTCCCCTTTTCACATCCCCTCTGAAATAATTGAAAAATATATCAGAAGAGGAGTTAAGAACCATTTTAAATACTGACACAAGGGAGCACAGGAATGTGCAGTGCTGTTCTTCCACTAAAGGTGAATGCAATGTCTGAGGCATGCAAATATTATTTGAGGACGCCATTGGGATGTTCATTTAACATGTTGTGGTGTTCTGCTGTTAAACAGCTGCAAAGATCCCCAGGTAGACGGGAGCAAAACTGCACACAATCGAAACGTCCCGCGATTTGTCTTGTCTAATTAGGGCCGTTCACATGGCACACATTTGCTCCGGCGCTGCACCGATATATTTTGTTGCGATACATTTTGCACCGCAGCAAATTGTGCGGCGCGTTCACATGTACAAAGCCGCTGAGCGAGGCAGCCCCCGACACAGTTTCTGCAGCGGAGCTCACCACCCATGGGAGGGGCCAAAGGTGTCGGTGCAATGTGAGCTGGGCGGCAGCCAAAGGCGGGGACCCTGGCGGTCCGATCCTCGGCTGCAGAAGCTAGCTCTTGGGACATGGAATGTCACCTCTCTGGTAGGGAAGGAGCCCGAGCTGGTGTGTGAGGCAGAGAATTTCTCGAGAGGGGCTGGACTCTCTTCCACTCTGGAGTTGCTCACGGCGAGAGGCGCAGAGCAGGTGTGGGCATACTCATTGCCCCCCGGCTCAGTGCCTGTACATTGGGGTTCACACCGGTAGACGAGAGGGTTGCCTCCCTCCGCCTTCGGGTGGGTGAACGGGTCCTGACTGTTGTTTGTGCATATGCACCAAACAGCAGCTCAGCATACCCACCTTTTTTGGAGTCCTTGGAGGGTGTGCTGGAGAGTACTCCTGCTGGGGACTCCCTTGTTCTGCTGGGGGACTTCAATGCTCACGTGGGCAACGACAGTGAGACCTGGAGGGGCGTGATTGGGAGGAACGGCCCCCCCGATCAGAACTCGAGTGGTTTTTTGTTATTGGACGTCTGTGCTCGCCACGGATTGTCCATAACGAACACCTTGTTCAAACATAAGGGTGTCCATATGTGCACTTGGCACCAAGACACCCTAGTCCCAGTTCGATGATCGACTTTGTAGTTGTATCATCGGATTTGCGGCCGCATGTTCCGGACACTCGGGTGAAGAGAGGGGCGGAGCTGTCAACTGATCACCACCTGGTGGTGAGTAGGCTCCGATGGTGGGGGAAGATGCCGGTCCGTCCTGGCAGACCCAAACGTATTGTGAGGGTTTGTTGGGAGCGTCTGGCGGAATCCCCTGTCAGAAACAGTTTCAACTCCCACCTTCGACAGAGCTTTTCCCATGTTCCGGGGGAGGCGGGGGACATTGAGCCCGAGTGGACCATGTTCCATGCCTCTATTGTTGAGGCGGCCAATCTGAGTTGTGGCCGTAAGGTGGTTGGTGCCTGTCGTGGCGGCAACCCCCGTACTCGCTGGTGGACACCAGCAGTAAGGGATGCCATCAAGCTGAAGAAGGAGTCCTATCGAGCCTTTATGGCCTGTGGGACCCCAGAGGGAGCTGACGGGTATCGACTGGCCAAGCGGAACGCGGCTTCGGTGGTCGCCGAGGCAAAAACCCGAGCGTGGGAAGAGTTTGGTGAGGCCATGGAAGCCGACTTCCGGACGGCTTCGAGGAAATTCTGGTCCACCATACGACGTCTCAGGAGGGGGAAGCAGTGCACCACTAACACTGTGTACAGTGGGGATGGGGCGCTGCTGACTTCGACTCGGGACGTTGTGAACCGGTGGGCAGAGTACTTCGAAGACCTCCTCAACTCCACCAACACGTCTTCCTTGGAGGAAGCAGAGCCCGGGGACTCTGAGGTGGGCTCTCCTATCTCTGTGGCTGAAGTCACCGAAGTGGTTAAAAAGCTCCTCGGTGGCAGGGCCCCAGGGGTGGATGAGATCCGCCCGGAGTTCCTCAGGGCTCTGGATGTTGTGGGGCTGTCCTGGTTGACACGCCTCTGCAACATCGCGTGGTCAACAGGGAGAGTGCCTCTGGATTGGCAGACTGGGGTGGTAGTCCCTCTTTTTAAAAAGGGGTACCGGAGGGTGTGTTCCAACTATAGAGGGATCACACTCCTCAGCCTCCCTGGTAAGGTCTATTCAGGGGTGCTGGAGAGGAGGGTCCGTCAGGAAGTCGAGCCTCAGATTGAGGAGGAGCAGTGTGGTTTTCGTCCCAGCCGTGGGACAGTGGACCAGCTCATCACCCTTAGCAGGGTCCTCGAGGGTATGTGGGAATTTGCCCAACCAGTCTACATGTGTTTTGTGGACTTGGAGAAGGCGTTTGACCGTGTCCCTCGGGGAGGTCTGTGGGGGGTGCTTCGAGGGTACGGGGTACCGAACCCCCTGATACGGGCTGTTCGGTCACTATACCACAGATGTCAAGGTTTGGTTCGCATTACCGGCAGTAAGTCGGAATCGTTTCCAGTGGGGGTAGGACTCTGCCAAGGCTGCCCTTTGTCACCGATTCTGTTCATAACCTTTATGGACAGAATTTCTAGGCGCAGCCGAAGCGTTGAAGGGGTCCGTTTTGGGGGCCTCAGTATTGCATCCCTGCTTTTTGCAGATGATGTGGTGCTGTTGGCTCCTTCAAACAGGGCTCTCCAACTCTCACTGGAGCGTTTCGCAGCCGAGTGTGAAGCGGTTGGGATGAGGATCAGCACCTCCAAATCTGAAACCATGGTCCTCAGTCGAAAAAGGGTGGAGTGCCCCCTCCGGGTCGGGGAGGAGATCTTGCCCCAAGTGGACGAGTTCAAGTATCTTGGGGTCTTGTTCACGAGTGGGGGCAGAAGGGAGCGGGAGATCGACAGGCGGATTGGTGCAGCGTCTGCTGTGATGCGGACGTTGTATCTGTCTGTCGTGGTGAAGAAGGAGCTGAGCCAAAGGGCGAAGCTCTCAATTTACCGGTCGATCTACGTTCCAACCCTCATCTATGGTCACGAGCTATGGGTCGTGACCGAAAGAACGAGATCCCGGTTACAAGCGTCCGAAATGAGTTTTCTCCGCAGGGTGTCCGGGCTCTCCCTTAGAGATAAGGTGAGAAGCTCGGTCATCCGGGAGGGGCTCAGAGTCGAGCCGCTTCTCCTCCATATCGACAGGAGCCAGATGAGGTAGCTTGGGCATCTGATTCGGATGCCTCCTGAGCGCCTCCCCGGTGAGGTGTTCCGGTCATGCCCCACCGGGAGGAGACCCGGAGGAAGACCCAGGACACGCTGGAGAGACTATGTCACCCAGCTTGCCTGGGAACGACTCGGGATCCCCCGGGGAGAGCTGGACGAAGTAGCTAGGGAGAGGGAAGTCTGGGCTTCCCTGCTAAAGCTGTTGCCCCCGCGACCCGGCCCCGGATAAGCGGTAGATGATGGATGGATGGATGGATATTCAATTTACCAAATGTGGACATTTTGGTTCATGAGCAACCAGGTTATCATTTTTACACACAATACAAATATATTATCTGCAGTGGCTGACGGGCAATCAAGGGTGTAACCTCTCTTTTGATTAACAATCGTTGAGATAGGCTCCAGCTCATCCATGAGAATAAGTGGCATTGAAAATGATGGATGGGCAGTTATGGTGCGGAGACTTTGCCGGTGTGTTGAGACATTTTAAGCAGGTGCCTTCAAAAATACTGAATTAGTTGCAGATGTTAACCACCAGAGACTTAAATATGTCCATGAAGTCCATTTATTTGCACTTTTCCAACAAATGTGACTTGTTCAATGATGAACTTATCAGGTGTTCAGCTTGTTGGATTCCGCTTACTGGTTGGACTATCGGGAAAATCGTGGCTGACTGTACGTTCAAAGAAAAACTCCCCCAATCCCTCAACTGCTCTAACGGGGGGACCGGAATTTTCCTAAAGTCATGTTGAGGGACTCATCTAAATTCTCATGACCTTGGTTTTAAGAAGTGAGTTATGTTTTAAGACCTTACATTCACCTTTGTTGAGTAACCTTCATAGAAGTAAGGTGAACGTGGGCCACTTCTTTTTGATGGTAGTCCCCTCTGTAGACCTGGTGCAGTTGTTAAGACTTAGATGGGTTTTAGCTGCCTTTGGTAAGACTGCAAGGACTACTTTATAATTTGATACAAAACCCGAGTTACTACTTGGATTCCTTAATAGCAACAGGCAATTTCATTTAAGAGTGGGTGAGTGCATAATAAAATAATAAGGTTGACAAGAATACATGTAGTTTATATTTTTCAAATATTTATTAGCGAAGCCCCTCCCAGATGTCCAAGCTTCTCACCTTATCTCAAAGGGAGAGCGGAGAAAATTCATGTCCGCCGCTTGTATCCTGGATCTGGTTCTTTTAGTCATGACCCACAGCTTGTGACCATAGCTGAGGGTTGGAACATCGATCAACTGGTAAATTTAGAGAAGCACACTGTCACGTCCCGTGTTTTCCAGCAGGGGGCAGGCCCTGTTGCCATTCTACACACCTGTCACCCATTAAGGACTAATTACACTGGCTTTATTTGTGCGCTCTGGCAGTTAGTTGACTTACTGCCGGAGAATTCCACGCCGTGCCAAAATTTCTCTCGCCCTATTTCTACTTGCATTTGATTCGTTGCCTCTTAGCCTTGTGGCTGTTATTACGCGTCGTTGTTCCTCTTGCGAATTAAATTTATCTTCATTGTCTAATCTGAGGGCGGCCCGGTAGTCCAGTGGTTAGCACGTCGGCTTCACAGTGCAGAGGTAGCGGGTTCGATTCCAGCTCCGGCCTCCCTGTGTGGAGTTTGCATGTTCTCCCCGGGCCTGTGTGGGTTTTCTCCGGGTGCTCCGGTTTCCTCCCACATTCCAAAAACATGCGTGGCAGGCTGATTGAACACTCTACAATTGTCCCTAGGTGTGAGTGTGAGTGCGGATGGTTGTTCGTTTCTGTGTGCCCTGCGATTGGCTGGCAACCGATTCAGGGTGCCCCCCGCCTACTGCCCGGAGACAGCTGGGATAGGATCCAGCAACCCCCGCGACCCTAGTGAGGATCAAGCGGCTCGGAAGATGAATGAATGAATGTCTAATCTGACCCTCCTTGCTATCTTTTCCCGCAAGCGTTTTCTGTTGTCCTTTTATTTAATCCCTGGTCCCTATTTTGACCAGCGCTTTTTGTTATTCTCCCTGTCGGGTTATTTTGTGTTCATATTAAAGACTCCTTTTGTTCTTTGACAAACATCTTTCTGTGTCTGCTATTTCGGGGATCCTCTTCCTTATTTTGTTGTGCACGGAGCGATCATTTTATCGCTTCGGGCACAACGTGACAGAATTCTCCGGCCACAATGGATCCCGCAGACTTAGAAAGGATTTTGTCCGCTCTGTCCCGCCGAGAGCAACAGTTGAGTCAGCAGGGCCAAGCCATTACGGAGATCAGCGGCGCGGTTTCCATGCTGGCTCACAGGTTCGATGATTTCGAACCCCGTCTTTTACGGGTGGAGGAACAGAGAGCACCTCCCTCCGTGATTCGTCCTGCCACCCCTGAGGCACCCGCATCATTTCCCACAATGATGAGAGAGCCTTCGCTTCCACACCCACCACGTTACGGGGGTGAGCACGGGCAGCGTGGGTACTTTCTCCACCAGTGCTCACTCGTCTTCGACCAACAACCTTCCCTCTATGCTACTGACGCCGCGAAGGTGGCATATATTATGAGTTTGTTGACAGGTCTGGCGGCATCATGGGCGATGGCGACGAGCGACGTGAAGCCGAGCCTCCGGTCCTCATTCCACGGCGTTTCGCCGGGTGTTCCACCATCCCGTGCGGGGCAGAGAGGCGGAGGGCCGGTTACTCGAACTCCAGCAGGGGAGGCGATCGGTGGCGGACTACTCAATCGAGTTCCGGATTTTGGCCGCCCAGAGTGGCTACGGTGACCGGGCGCTGTGTGGACTGTTTCGTCGCGGATTAAACACCGAGCTCAAGGACGATCTGGCGACCCGCGACCACAGCTCCGACCTGGAGGAGTTAATCGAGCTCTCCCTACGGTTGGACAACCGCCTGAATGAGAGAAACCGGGAGCGGGGAGGTGATCGTTTCCCGTCCTGGCGTGCCATGTACTGCGGGGAGGTGCCGATGCAGCTGGGTGGCGAAAGCGCTGGATCGGAGCGGAGAAGGCGCCGGTTCAACGATCGGGCTCGGTCTGACAGCAGTCAACGAGGACCTCATGCTGCTCCCAGCCGTCCGGAACCTTCCCCATCCTCGTTCTCCAAAAGTTGTGACTCACGACCACGCGCAGAGCCTCCCGTGCCTCGGCGAACCGACTCCCGGCCGGGACACCCCAGGAGACTGGAACTCGAAGGCGAGATATATGGGGGGTCCCGGTCGCAGCGGGTTAGGGCTCTGATAGACTCGGGGGCTGATGGTTGTTTTATGGACACCGACTTCGCCGCTGACCTGGGTTGTTATGTCGAGAAGTTGGCCGATAAAAAGCGGGTTTGTGATCTCGATGGGCGCCTTTTGGCGGTCGTAACGCAAAGAACAGAACCATTAAGACTCAAATTATCCGGAAACCATGTCGAGCATCGACGGTTTTATTTAATGCGGTCTCGAGCCGCTCCGGTTGTTCTCGGTTTGCCCTGGCTCAAGACTCTCAACCCCGTGATTTCTTGGGAGCGCCCGGCAATAGAGAGTTGGAGCCGGAACTGTTATGAAAGTTGTTTAGGTTCAGCCGTAGGGGAGCTCGAACGTGCCGGTGACGACACCCCCGAAACTATCTGCCTTGACGGAGTGCCAGACTGCTATCATGACCTGCGACAAGTGTTCAGCAAAGATCGCGCACGCTCGTTGCCCCCGCACCGTCCCTACGACTGCGCCATAGACCTGCAGGCGGGCGCTCCGTTGCCGAATTCCCGGGTGTCTCAACCCGAACGAGAGGCTCTTACAGAGTACATAAACAGCTCGCTCGCTGCAGGTCTAATTAGACCATCGCGATCACCGTTAGGGGCGGGATTTTTCTTTGTGGGGAAGAAAGACAAGACGCTGCGACCGTGCGTGGATTATCGTGGTTTGAATGAAATCACAATCAAAAATAAGTATCCGCTACCATTGTTGGACTCCGCCTTCGCTCCGTTGCAATCAGCCACAATCTTTTCAAAATTAGATTTACGCAGTGCTTACCACTTGGTTGGTAAGCACTAGTCATCTAGTCATGCCCTTCGGGCTGACAAATGCTCCCGCCGTTTTCCAAAGCCTTATCAACGACGTGTTGAGAGACATGCTGAACATTTTCTGTTTCGTCTATCTTGACGATATTTTAATTTTCTCCCGGTCAATTCAAGAACACAAGGAACACGTCAGACTGGTGTTACAGCGTTTATTAGAAAACAGGCTCTTCGTCAAGGCAGAGAAGTGTGAATTTCATGTACCTGTCATCTCTTTTCTGGGGTTTATTATTGAGCAGGGCAAACTGAGAGCAGACCTCACCAAGACGGAGGCGGTGACAAACTGGCCAACACCGACAAACAAACAAAAAAGTTACAGCGCTTCTTGGGGTTCGCTAACTTCTACCGTCGTTTTATTCGCGGCTACAGCCAAAAGGCACTCCCGTTGACCCGTCTGACGTCCACTAAAGTCCCATTCAAATGGGATTCGGCTGCGGACTCTGCGTTTGCTAGCTTAAAAGCCGCATTCACTAATCCTCCGGTATTGCAACATCCTAACCCTGACTTCCCATTCGTCGTAGAAGTGGACGCCTCGGATTCGGGGGTGGGGGCAGTGCTGTCCCAGCGTTCCCCGGTCGACCAGAAGTTGCACCCCTGCGCCTTTTTCTCTCGTCGTTTCAGTACAGCCGAGTCGAACTATGACGTGGGCAATCGCGAATTGCTGGCTGTAATCGCCGCCTTACAGGAATGGCACCACTGGCTCGAGGGGTCTAAGGAGCCATTCACTGTCTACACCGACCACAAGAACCTGGAATATCTCTGCTCCGCAAGAAGACTCAACCCCCGTCAGGCCCGGTGGGCCCTATTATTGACCCGGTTCAACTTCGTCCTCACATACTCTCCAGGTTCTAAGAACACCAAGCCCGATGCCCTTTCCCGTCTCCACGACCCCGTGGAGAGGGACCGGACGCCGGAGGCCATTCTCCCGGCCCAGTGCATCGTGGGGGCGTTGAGGTGGGAGATCGAGCAGAAGATCTAGGAAGCTCTGGATGGTGTCCAGGTCCCGGCTGGATGCCCCGCAGGGAAGCTGTTTGTGCCCCACCTCTGCGCTCGGAGGTGTTGCAGTGGGGGCACGGGTCCAAGGTGGCCTGCCATCCTGGGGTGAACCGGACTGTGCATCTCATCACCCAGCGGTTCTGGTGGCCGGAGCTTCGGAGGGATGTGGTGGTCTATATCAATGCCTGCTCCCCCTGCGCCTGCGGCAAGTCCTCACGTAGGCCTCAAGCGGGATTGCTCCAGCTATTGCCCATCCCTCCTCGACCGTGGTCACACATCGCCCTGGATTTCGTCACGGGTCTTCCTCCATCCCGTGAGCGGTCAGTCGTCCTCACCATCGTGGACCGATTCTCTAAGGCTGCTCATTTTGTTCCTCTGTCTAAGTTGCCGTCTGCACTGGAGACCGCCGACCTCCTCGTCCAACACGTCTTCCGGCTCCATGGCATCCCGATGGACATCGTCTCGGACCGGGGGCCCCAGTTCGTGTCCCGCGTATGGAAGCGGTTCTGCCGATCCCTCTGGGCCACAGCCAGTCTGACCTCGGGATACCACCCCCAGTCCAATGGACAAGCTGAGCGTGCCAACCAGGATCTGGGGGCGGCCCTCCGCTGTGTATGCCTACGCAGTCCCTCCTCCTGGGTTGACCACCTACCGTGGGTGGAGTATGCGCACAACACCCTCGTCTCTTCAACCACTGGTAGGTCCGCCTTCATCTCGGCCTACGGGGATCAACCGCCGCTGTTCCCGTCCCAGGAGGGACCGGTGGAGGTCCCGTCTGTGCAGCATCACCTCAAGCGAGCCCACCGCGTGGGAAAGGAGGCCCGAGCTGCACTGTCCCGCACGGCGACCCGGAACCGGCAGATCGCGGACCGTCGTCAGCGCCCGGCACCTACTTACGTGGTGGGGCAGGAGGTGTGGCTGGCAACGAAGGACCTCCACCTGGCCGGCACATCCGCGAAACTGGGGCCCCGATTCACCGGACCGTTCGTGGTCGACTCCATCATCAGCCCCGTCACGGTCAAGCTCCGGCTGCCGCCCACCATGAATGTTCACCCCGTATGCCACGTCTCCCTGCTCAAACCGGTGGCTTCCAGTCCCTTGGCTCCGTCTCCCACTCCGCCCCCTCCTCCGCGGGTCGTCGACGGTGACCCGGTGTACACGGTTCGTGCCATCCTGGACTCTCTGGATCCTCTTCCTTATTTTGTTGTGCACGGAGCGATCATTCTATCGCTTCGGGCACAACGTGACACACACAGCGATGCAATACTGAGGCCACCAAACCGGACCACCTCAACGCCTTGGCTGCACCTAGAAATTCTGTTCATAAAGGTTATGAAGAGATTTGGAGACCAACCCTCCCTGGAAACAATTCCGACTTACTGCCAGCAATGCAAACCAAACTCTGACATCGTTGATATAGGGACCGAAGAGCCCGTATCAGGGGGTTCGGTACCCCATACTCCCGAAGCACCACCCCCCCCCACCCCCCACAGAACTCCCCAAGGGACAACATCGAACACCTTCTCCAAGTCAAAAAAGCACATGTAGACTGGTTGGGCAAGCTCCCATATACCCTCGAGGATCCTGCTAAGGGTGGAGAGTTATTCCACTGTTCCACGGCCGGGACGACAGCCACACTGCTCCTCCTCAACCTGAGGCTTGACTTCCTGATGGACCCTCCTCTCGAGCACGGGTGGTGGACCAGAATTTCCTTGAACCCATCCGGAAGTTGGCTCCATGGCCTCACCGAATTCTTCCCACGAGTTCCGGCGACTGCTGAAGCTGCGTTATGCTTAGTCAGCCGATATCCATCAGCTGCCTCTGGAGTTCCACAGGCAATAAAGGCCCAATAGGACTCCTTCTTCAGTTTGAAGGCATCCCTTACTGCCGGTGTCCACGAGGGAATTTGTGGGTTGCCGCCATAATGGCGATAACTCTTGATTGGCCGCCTCAACAATAGATGCGCAGAGCATGGTCCACACGGACACCATGCCAGACGCTCCCAAAGAAAACGATCACATGCCAGGTTAATCGGATATCAAAATTTAAATTGATTCCAAATTCAAATCAGAGGAACTATCTAATACTGTACTGGGAGTTATCCCATTAACTTATGACTTTATTTCACAATAAATCCATCACATTTAAATCCAACCTCATCTGATATGGCGCTTCTGTTACATCTTTTAATGCATCTTTTATCTCATTCAGTCCCAGCCAATTCTGGACCAAGTCTGAAAAGACGTTAGTAATTGAGTTATGAGCCTCCCTAAAAAAATCCTCTTTTATTGCAATTTTTAGAAAAACAGCTTGCAAAATCAGGCATTTTAGCTCGCAAGAATTAAAAATGCCCCTGAAATTCTGGAGGGACTGAAAGTGGGCGTTTGTCCATCCTGTTCCATCCCAGGGTATGAATGCCCATCTCTGGCAATAGACGCAGTGTCACAGCTCCATTCTGAGCAGCTAAGGAGCAGCAAGTATTTCTGCATGCGTTACCTGCTATGGTGTCTTTGACAGAAAGGTCCCGCAAGCTATTAGAAGCTTACTTTAAGTAAACCAGTGTAACCAAAATGCATTTGGATACCATACATCACATATGTCAAGGTGCCGGCCCGCGGAGCGAATCCGGCCCGCGAGAATGTTTTCAGTGGTCCCTGGGTTGATATTGATTTATTAGCCCACGGACCGCAGCAAGCCGGAAGCCCGCAGATCTTTTACACGCACCAATAATACATTTCCCACAATGCAACAGTGACACGACAAGCAGTGGCCGCTTTATTTCAATCTTAGTGCAGCAGTCGTTCCAACAGCAGTGACGTTAGCTTGCAGATACCCATCAAAAATGCAAAACGGAAGGTGGACACTGAGAACTGGGGGTTTCAAACAAGGTGGGAGTCGGAGTACATGTTCATGGACGTAGCTGGAAAACCTGTGTGTCTTCTGTGTGGAGAAAGTGTGGCTGTATTGAAAGTGTGTCATCTGAGATGACATCATGAAATAAAACGTAACAAATGAAACAAAAACAAGAATATGGACATGGAGGGGTGAGGGGGATTTCATGAAAAACTGTATACTTAAAGTTTGTGACGAAGTTTGCCCCGAAAAAAAGCAACTCTATTTAAATGTGAGCATGAGCAGAAACGCAATTGCCGAGCGAGTAGAGCAGTTGTCCATGTATCTAAAAGACGGAAAACGGAAAAGATGTGTTAAAAGATGCTGTGGATGAGAACGCTGAAGTTTCTGACGTTGCCCAGTTGTCAATTTTCATCCGCGGAGTGGACTCCAGCCTAAGCGTGACAGGAGTTTTTGGCTTTACATCCTATGCAGAAAAAGATACGGCAGTGGGTGCTGCGCAGTTTGCCCGTTTCCTCCCCGACACAGTGACCCCGCTGCTCATCCAGGCTGATCAAACGTTGTCAAAAGTTTGGCAGCACATACCTGTGTGAACAACTACTTTCTTTGATGAAGCTGAACAAAGCATCACACAAAAGTCAACTTACTGCTGAACACCTTCACTCAATTTTGAAGATTTGCTAAGCCCAGAGCCTGACCCCAAATATTGATGAACTTGTAGAAAAGATAAGACACCACAGAGTATCAGCCTCAGCATCAAAGAAGTGAATATTACTGTGCAATTACATACAGTATTAAGAGTTTTTACTCACTTCAAGTTTAAAAATTAAAGTATAATATTGGCTTTCACTGAATGTTACTTCTCCTTGAAGTGTTGTTTTTGGTTAATAAATGTTTGTACTTTATTTTATTGTATTTAAATCCAATTATGTTTTTAAAATATTTCATTCGAGTAAATGATCGAAAATTGCTATTATTTCTCTTTCTTGGAAGTAAATTTAGCCTACTTTTGCTAAAAGAGAAAATATGGGCTATTGATGGTGCCTTGAATACCGGCTTCTTTCATTCATGTTATGGGTATTTTTATACAAAGGAAATTTGTTTTTTGTGCCTGTTGAAAATTAAAGTTTACTGACAGAGTCATAAGAAAATGTTGCTCTATTTATCTGATCATATTGGAATGTATTTGTTAGTCAAGTCAAGTCAACAGTATTTATAGATCACTTTCAAACAGCCATCGCTGCATACAGAGTGCTGTACATAGAGCAATTTAACATGCACAATAAACAGTAAGTAAGTAAGTAAGTTAGGTTTTCAGTCAATTAACTTTGGTTCAATAAACTATAATAATAATAATAATGCTCTTGCGACGCGGGGGCCCAGTCTCATTCGGCTGGGTCGTCGCAGTGCGTAGAGCCGATCAGCTTCACCAGGGTCCGCCAATGACCACGGTCATGGGCCAGGTCCGCTGCATCCTCCAGGGTAAGGCCCTGGTGTTTGAGATCTTCTCTGATGACATCAAGCCATCTGGCCATCAGAGTGGTTCCCCATTAACAGCGGGGTCAGACAGGGCTGCGTGGCCGCTCCTGATCTATTTAACTGTGTCATTGACCACCTTATGATCCGAGTCCGGGAGCAAGTCTCAGGCATGTCGCTCGGCAACTTCCACCTGACCGACCTTGAATACGCTGATGACACCACCCTGTTCAGCAACTCCCTCCAACACCTCAGCAGTGCCCTCTCCATATACCAAACAGAAGCAGCAAAGCTGGGCCTCCAAGTAAGCTGGCAGAAAACCAATAAACTATATGTGGTCATTTTTCAATTTTTCAGTCCGGCCCTCGGCTTAGAGCAAAATTTTTTATCTGGCACTCCGTCCATTTGACTTTGACACCCCTGCCATACATAGTTTTCCTTCTGACCACCACATGTCCACTTTATTAACTTACATCAGTGAAGTGAATTAATTCATGGCCATTCTAAAGTACCTTTATTTTTCATTATTTATGATGAGCTTGTATCAATTTCTCAAAACAAAGATGCTGATTGGACAAAGAGGAGATTGATCGTCTTTAAGTACCGTATTTTCACGACTATAAGGCGCCATTAAAAGTCTTAAACTTTCTCCAAAATGGACAGGACGCCTTATGGTGCGGAGCATCCTTTATATGCGCTGAGTTCCAAAATCTGACTGACAGCCGACACGCTGTTTATAGAGAGAAAAGGCGGAAGTGACTGTGGCCAGGCATGCGGGAAAGAAGTCGGCCAATCAGGGAAGGGTGGGCGTGTATATATACATATATGGAGAGGGGGGGAGAGAGAGAGAGAGAGAGAGAGAGAGAGAGAGAGAGAGAGAGAGAGAGAAAGAGAGAGAGAGGACAGGCAAGCTGGGGAGCAGCCCGCCAATGGTGAAGGGTGGGCGTGTAAGTGGACGCTAAAGGGACGCCTCAAGCCAGTACCAACACTTGTATAGAGTGTGGCAATGTGCATTGTTGCAAAACAACTCCGGTTTTGGTTTCTAAGAACCCCTGAAAATAAATTCGACAAAGAGACACGCCTACGAAGCTCAGTTCAAACTTAAAGCCACCGGTTATGCTTTTGGCATGCGTGCCCATCTCACAGCAGCGGTGAAAAACCAAGTAATGCAAATGAACTCTGAGCTTGCCGTTATTCCCGGACGCTTGACTAAAGAACTCCAACCGCTGGACATTGGCATCAACCGGGCGTTCAAAGTAAAGTTGCGAACGGCATGGGAACAATGGATGATCGGTGGCAAACACAACTTTACAAAGAGTGAGAGGCAGCGCTTGGCGAGTTACGCCACAATACGCAACAACGAGAGGGAACGCGGCGTTTTTGATGGATTACGGTACTTGCACAATTGTTCAATTCTTTCTACACACACACGCGCTGCCACCATGTTTCGCTCTGTTCTTTACTTTCAAATGTGGGAAAGCATCACACGAGAGAAATGTTGACTTTGCTGTTGCTGCTCCTTCTTTCCGCTCGGCAATGCGTAGCAACTCACACTAGCATGTGATGCGTTCAATGACAACTGGATGTGCAGTCCTCTGCTTCTGATACAGAGGACGAGGACTTTGATGGATTTCTGCGTGATGATTGATCGAAAAACGCGAGAACATTGTACGATGGCTAAATAAAATACACCCGAACTCAGTTCTGCTTTCGTTGCCTTTTTAGAAACGTGTTTTTAGCTGGTATCTGTATGTCTTGGCATGCTACCGTATGCTCCAAGCTAACGTGTTAGCGTGCGCGCATGCATGCCGTATGTTTAAGCTAGCGTATGTTTTACCACTGTAAAACTGCGCCCATTGGTACAGTGCGGTCTGTATATGTGTAAAATACAGATGTCACCCATTAATGAGACTGCGCCCAACGGTACGGTGCGTCGAATAGTCGTGAAAATATGGTACCTGGATGTTTGTCACACAAACTGTTCTTTAAAACTAACTTTTACTCGTGAAACTGAATGTGAAAAGTCAAGCAAACTGATTCTGTGTTTGAAAAGATTAAATGTGTATCCGTAAAACTGAATGGCACAAAATATCCAGAATTCAAATCTCATTTAGGTATTCAAATCTAAATGACAGTACATATTAATTTCTTCAATTATTCAAATTAAACTATGCAATTTATGTAATTGAAATTCACCTTTTCCATCCACTTATTCAAGGTAGCGATTCAAATTGAAATACAAATGATCTAGATTCAGTATTTGGTGGCACATATTTCAGCCCATACAAGGAGTGGCTCCTTCAATATTGACTGGGCACCAGAAGGCACAAACATACATCACATTCTACACTCATTCCTTAATTTCACCACAGTTTAGTCGACAAACAGAACACTACACCATTCCCATTTCCTTCACAGGTTTCATGCGACCGAGGGTGCGCACTCAGTTTTTCAACTGTAGTTTAAAGTATACATTGACACGCATACCCACACTCACCACTAACGAGATGCTGAAGGCCACCGCTCCATCTAAAAAGTCGTAACATGTGCATAGTGTACAAGCCCCTTATAAGTGAGGCGCTTTTGCGTGTTTCAGAGGTCAGGTCACTGGAAATGTATTTGTTTTACAAATGGGCACATTTTCCATGACAGTGATCTCTCGCTCTATCGCGGTTTGTTTAGCGCGGCTTCAGTGCATTACGGTTTATTTTCCCCCAAAGTACTGTATTCGGCGGCCCAGTAGTCCAGTCAGTGGTTAGCACGTCGGCTTCACAGTGCAGAGGTACCGGGTTCGATTCCAGCTCCGGCCTCCCTGTGTGGAGTTTGCATGTTCTCCCCGGGCCTGCGTGGGTTTTCTCCGGGTGCTCCGGTTTCCTCCCACATTCCAAAAACAAGCGTGGCAGGCTGATTGAACACTCTAAATTGTCCCTAAGTGTGAGTGTGAGTGCGAATGGTTGTTCGTTTCTGTGTGCCCTGCGATTGGCTGGCAACCGATTCAGGGTGTCCCCCGGCTACTGCCCGAAGACAGCTGCGATAGGCTCCAGCACCCCCCGCGACCCTCGTGAGGATCAAGCGGCTCGGAAGATGTATGAATGAATGGATGAATGAGTACTGTATTCGAAAAAAATGCCGAAAGACTAAGAGGTTTTGTGCCTGCCTGTAACTTGATTGGTTCCCAACGCCGACGTCCACCAATGGCAGCACGAGGGAGGGGGGGGGGGGGGGACGAGAGTATGCACAGCCAATCAACATGGCTTTGCATCTTCTCAGCTCCGCTGAGTACCCTTCCTCCTCTTTTATCTTTGATCAGTGTCTAAGTGTTGTTTACACGCGTGCTTGTGTGCGCAACGCGCACGCACGTGTGTGCGTGAGTATATGTGTGTGTTTGTAACCCCCGCGATAAACTTTTATTCAGATTACTGTATTTATGAGTGGACAATATTGGACCATATTTATATACTGTACATGGTATTGAGACTTTAGTAAAAATAACGTGCACTCATTTTATTTGTGTCACAAATCTCTATTCATTCATATGTTTTGTCAATAGGTCGTTGTTGTTGTTTTGTTTTTGTTACAAACCTACATTCAGGACTGGATTGGCCATTTGGCTTTCAGGGCAGATACCAGATGGGCCAGCGTGTTTTAAAAGTGATGTGGTTCTGTTTAATTCTTTTCCTCCATTTTACTATCCCAAGAGACTGGCACGCAGTTTAGAAGGAGCAGTCCATTAATGAATGTACAATATAGAAAGCAAACAACCTATCAAAATCAGAGGCAGAGCTACATGGTGGCCAGGAGTCACGTGGGCTGGTCAAAATGCCAGGGTTGCGGTTTTGTGCCAGTCCAGTCCTCCCTAAAGTATATCAAGTTGTTCTGACCTCAGCTTGTTGTACAGGTGTTATACTGGTTCAGCCCTGTGTCTGATGTTGCTCACTATGGTCAATGAAAAGCTCAGGTTTGTGTGAATGCTCAGAAACATGGAAAATTAGAGGGAACACTTGGCCTACTCTCGTGGCTCAAGGAATCTTAAATTGGAAAATTAATTTGAAATTGCAAAAATAATGTTGTGGTTGGTTAATAAACAATCGAAATGTAAATTTTCAGACACAATGCATTTATCTAATATAATATGCTGTACAGTATTTACTGTTTTAATGAACAAACACTTTAAATATTCATTTATTATTTTATTTCACAGAATTTAAAAAGCAATCATTACACCATGTACAAAGACAAATCGTAAAAAGTACTTTTTGAGGTTTTATTGACACCTTGTATCTTTGGTATTTTTTTTTCTCTTAGGATTTGTGCAAAACAGACCAAGACCCCAAAAATCTTCAAAAGGAAATTAATAAATGGCAGGTTGATTTTGTGACAGTTATGTTTGTGTGTATATATATATATATATATATACACACACACACATTTCTTTCTTTAAAGCAATGTTCATGAAGAAAGTAGCACGTCAGCGTGGTTTAAAAAAAGAAAAGAAAAGTAGAAAAAAAATTTCCCCACATCGAGACAAAACAGTACACTAGCCCAAAAAATTGATGTTTTTGTCACATACGATCAGGAATGTTTAGCGGTCGTGGTCACGTGGTGCAAGATCTCCCCTGAGGATGCCAATATGATAAAAGGAAATGGAATTCACAGAGACGGCAGGAAGCAGTGGAGAGCAACGGTAAGCAGAAATAGGAGCGGTATGGCCTGAAGTAGCAGGGCGGAGCTCTTGAGTTGCACCTCCACAGGAAAGTTGTCGCTTAGCTGCAGAGCCTGGAAGGAAAAACAACAGACTCGGTTATCAAGAATCAACTACACCCAAGTGAAGATACCTCTGCTTTTTCTTGTTTTTTTTTTGGTGTGTTGTCACCGCAGAAGGGTGAAATGGAACATCACAAAAAGGTAATACACCACTGTGCAATAATGTCAACTGCATTCATTGCTTGTACTTGAAGATGAGCAAATGACTGCAGAACTCAAATATATTTCAATTGAGCAAATGCAAACTGCTCACAGAAATATCATTTTGCTGAACACATCATGGCTATTGAGGAGCATTGAAATGTCCGCAATATCCTCTTCCCTCTGAAAAGTGACCAGGGTCTTCAAGTGGAGGGGAGGTTTCACACTTCTTTGCCGAATGTAAGTGAAGAAAGCTTTGATAGTGTCAATAAATATGTAAACATTGTACAAGGACGTGTGACAAGAGCAGAAGCATGCATTACTGTCGTCCTGGTCAGTTTGAACTCTTGAGCAAAGTTGAAGACATTGGCAGAGAACGGCATTATTCCTTTCAGGAAGGACTTCCCGTACACGACGATCCTGAGGGAAAAGATGCAACGTCACACGTCAGTCATCAGTTCAACATGCACGCATGCTCATGCGGGCACACACCTACCGATTATATGCGCAGCTTGTCTTGTCCGTGATGGTAGTGTCACTTTTGTCCCCGATGAGCCAGTAGAAGCTATTGTTGGTGAACAGTCTGATGTTCTTCTTGTCACGGCGCATCATGTAGGCGCAGCCAGCATGAAAATTTCCCAAGAACATCACATTCTACGCTCGCACACGCACGCACGCACCCGCACCCACACACACACACCCACACCCACCCACACACACACACACACACACACACACCATTTACATGTGGGATGGGGACCTGGTGGACATAGGTGCACTCGTGTGGTCACTGGCCATTTGGTCATGATGTCAAGCCAAGTCACTTTTGTGTTGTGTGTGTGTGAGCATGCCCGTGCCTCTGGTCTGTGCGTTTCTGACTATACTTTGAATCTTTGTGTCCTGTTTTTATTTCAGCTGAATGAGAAGAAAAACCCATAGCAGTCATTGAAATGACTTGAATCTGACAAAAGTAATTATAACTAAGAAAAAAAATATGAAAATTAAACAGTGAAAATCAGACATTGCTTTTGAATTGTGGTTCAAAATAATTTTGTTAAAAAGCAAACTAAAAAAAAACGCATAGACAGAAAGGATTTGTGGAATTTTTACTGAGATTTCTGCAACTCTCACGGCAGTATTTTGACCCACTTTTCATTGAGCAAAGCGCTCGAGTTGTCTCAGGTTAAAAGGGTGCTTCCACAGATGCCATTTTTTCAGCTTCTTGCACAGATGTTTAACTCACTCACTGCCAGCCATTTTTCTCCAATTGGGAAAGTGGGGACCAGCCATTTTTGACCATTTTGACTCATTTTTTTAAGGCCGACAGAAAACGTTATTCTTTTGCTTTATAAAAGCATTTCAACTACCAAACAAAAGTTTGAGTCCTCATCTTTCATCAGGAAAAAAGTGCATTTTACCTTTTACCATTCTTGACTAAACAGCATTTGAACATTAGTAAGTTTGTTGAAAACACCCATTTCCAAGAGAAAAAAAAACCTGAGAAAAAGAGCTTTTTGTGAAAGGCTGCATTTCAAGCAGAACTTTCATTTTGATGCAATGTTTTTTTATTTGCTATACCACAAATATCTTAACATCTCTTTCCCTCTAAACAACAACATAAACACAAAAAGGTCTCCTAGATTACAAAATAGCAGTTTATTGCATGACAAACACTGATGCATGACGTATGCATGAAGTTTTCATGAATGTTGAACTTTGTGTGCCTCCGTGCGTGTGTGCGCGTTTGTCAAGGATGACGATGGGACTTTGTCGTCTTTGTTTTATTTGAAAAAGCTCTGTTGTAGAATTAGCTGCTGTTATTTATCCATGTTCTCAACACCACACTGCTTCCATAAGTCACCTTGCGACTAGGATCACTGTACCACAACCCACACCCACTCACACTGTGTGCAACCAAGATGTGATCAAATCCATTCCTGCGATCTAGTGGTGATTTATCATTCTATAATCATTCCCACACCCTTGATACTGACTGAGGTGCGCAAATTCATTCAAATTCATTAATATGTTTTAATAAAAAACGCCCAAAATGTATTTTTACTTTTTGCACTAATTGATTGGGTTTTGGAAAAATTTATTTTTACCTTTTGGCATTAAATGAATTAATAGGATTTAAATCAGGGCTCATAGGAAGCCGCTTCAGAAAAGACTGTTGTTTTACTCAAAGTCATTGTTTTTTTTAAGCTGTGTGCTGTTGAGTTGAACGGTGTCGTGATGTGTGCCCCAAGTAGTGATATAGTAATCACAGCTCCCGAGATATTTCTGCATTGCACACTGCAAGAACCAAGACAAAATAAATTCTCCTGGACCCTCCCACACCTTGCCCACCACCTCTCCCAACTACAACTTTCAAGTAAGCACTGTTGAACCATGTGCGCCAAAAGCAGCAGCGATTCAAACGGCATCTTCTCTCTTGCTATTAGCTCCATAAACAGGAACTCAAATCTAAAGTGTCTCTTTGCATTTTTGCACACTCCTGTGGGACAGTATCACCGCAATGATTGTTGTAGCTCCAGCTCTGTATATACTTGAACAATTGTTATTGATCAATATTCCACAGTACCAGACATTTTAAAGCGCTCAAGGATTTTCTGTGCTATTGCACACTTAAAAGTTGTTCTACAAATACTGCTACTGGTCACAAAAATTGTATTGCACCACTGACCAATTTATCTCTGCTTGATGACACTGCACATTGTTGCATATCTGTTATTGAATTGTACTCCTTCACAATGGTACCCTTACATGATGGAAAGTCTTTTGAGACGTATATGTCATGTCTTTGTTTATCGTAGTTGCTTGTGATTGCAATACGAGTGTAACCAATAATACTAGAGACAAATTCTTTGTGTGTTCTAAATACTTGGCCAACAAAGGTGATTCTGATTCTGATTAACTTTTGACCTTACAAGGCTCAAAATAAGCAGTTTTGCATTGCAGTTTACAGGTAAAAATTTGCATTTTGAGCCTCATTGAATAGAAAAACTGAGAATCACTAATTCAGAGTTTTTTTTCAAACTGCAGATTGTCTGGAGGCACGCATGTTCATGTTGCCACAACGTGCGTACATCACCGACACATGGGACATTGGCGGTCGAGTCAAGCTCAGTGCTGCTCATGCCAAACCAGCTACCTAGCAACAAGCTTCACTTGCTACTAGTTTGGCTAAATATGTTGCGAACTTGCTCATATTTGTTTTTACTTTTATTTCTGAAAGAGTGAGTAAATGTTTCACTCAAGTGACATAGGTTGCTTTCACTTGAGTCTTCCACTTGATGTCACTTATGTTGTTTTCACTGGAGCACCAAAAGCTCTGAATCCGATTCAGCCAAATTTGAAGGAAAGCCGAAATGCTTCATGAAGCTTCACCTGGCTGCCACTCTTTACTGGATGACTGTGATGACCCAAAGCACCACCTCCTCATCCCATCCATCTTCTACCGCTTATCCGAGTTGGGTCGCAGGGGCAGCAGCTTTAGCAGGGAAGCCCAGGCTTCCCTCTCCCCAGCCACTTCTTCTAGCTCTTCCCGGGGGACCCCGAGGCGTTCCCAGGCCAGCTGGGTGACATAGTCTCTCCAGCGTGTCCTGGGTCGTCCTCGGGGTCTCTTCCCGGTGGGACACCTCATCAGGGAGGCGTTTAGGAGGCATCCTAATCAGATGTCCGAGCCACCTCATTTGGCTCCTTTAGATGTGGAGGAGAAGCGGCTCGACTCTGAGCCCCTCCCGGATGACCGAGCTTCCCACCCTATCTCTAAGGGGAGCCCGGACACCCTGCGGAGAAAACTAATTTTGGCCGCCTGTATCCGGGATCTCGTTCTTTCGGTCACGACCCATAGTTCGTGACCATAGACTAGGGTTGGAATGTAGCTTGACCGGTAAATTGAGAGCTTCGCCCTTTGGCTCAGCTCCTTCTTTACCATGACAGACCGATACAAAGTCTGCAACCTCCTCATCCCTCCAATCAAAAATTTCCTTCTGTGATTTTGCTGAATTGTCCAATATTGTTACAACTACACTTCTTTTTTTCATTGCCATCTTCTTTTATGCTCAGGTTTCTTTTCTGTTTTCCGGTGACTTTCTGTGCGCTACTTCAGACTTGGCAAATGACTGATATTTTCTCCCTGTGGACACACACACACACGTTTCTTGAAATGACTCATCTGATATTTTTTTCCCCATCTACTTGCTCTAAAAAATGTTCATCGTTTATATTTTTTGTGTTTCGTAAGGCCGTAAGGGTAGGATTTTGTGGAAGAGCTGTGATATTGCTTTATTCTCCAAAATGGTGCATTTCAATAATTTTTGCCACGGTATGTAGGTGCAAGTTCATTAAGCAGTAGTCAGGTGATCAGCAAGTAAGTGTGGATGCCACCTTGTTGTTCCATTTGTTCAGCACTTGCGTGAGGACATCATACAGGCGGTCGATTTCCTGCACAGCTCTGCTTGGGTCCGCATTTAGCCCGACCAGAACAAAGTCCTTGATTGCTGACGACAAGAGAAAGTGTCATAAAACACGACAAACAAAATGAAAATGGTTCACGGTTAGCTTGCTTACCGGTGGCGTTGCTGTGGAAGTTAACAGCAAATGGCGCTCTGGCAAACTGATTCTGGCCTTGGTACTGATATTGACCCATTACCTGCGCTGTCTCTGTCCTGATAATAAAACAGCATTGTGAAGCTGAGTCCAATCAGTCAGTTTCGTTCAAATACAAGTCTGAAATTTTCACATAACTCTAAAATTACACAGAATTGGGAATAGTATCATGCTATGTATAAAAGTCATTGTAACTGGTGAGCGTATTATTGATTTACATGACACACGCTCACACCTAGGGACAATTTTGAGCATTTAATCAGCCTGCCATGTAAGTTTTTGGAATGTGGGAGGAAACCGGAGTACCCGGAGAAAACCCACACACAGACCAGGGGAGAACATGCACACTCCACACAGGGAGGCCAGAGCTGAAATTGAACACTGCACTTCTGCACTGTGAGGTTGACGCGCGAACAACTGCCCTGATTCATTTTAACATGTGGAAAAGTCTTTAAAAAAATACACAAATTAAAAAAAAAAACTTGTGTTCTCCTCAGAACAAATATAAATAAGCAGCTTACACACTTTACACACATTGGCCAGCACGTGTATCCACTGCAACAGATGTTTTCACAAAAGCTATCAAACTAAATAAAACTAAATTGGTTACACGTTTTAAATAGCTTAACTTGTTGCTGTGGACATCAACAAACAATATAATAAACAAATGGTGGTGGAATTAACTCATCTTTGAGGGTTGAAAGCAAGCTCGCACATTTATATCGACCTCTTCCACTGAAAGTTTCAATAGTTAAGTAATTTTCGAAAATCCAGAATAAAACATTTTTGTCATTAAACAAAATACCTTAAATAAAAGCATGAAAAAAAATTGGTATTTCGTAAATCTGACAAAGTGATCGTTTTCCTGACGTGAGATCCTGGCGTACGACAAACCTGGAAGTGTGACGTCACTTCAAGGGACACAATAGCAGGGCTCATGATGGAAATTGTACAAAGCCAGTCAGAAATCAATTTGGAAAGTGATGTTTCCGCCTTATCTTAGGGGATCCGGGTCTTTGAAGAGTTGGAGGAAGAGGACATTGTTGGCAAGATGTTGGACCTTACATATGTGAGCCAAATGCTCAGAATGCAGAAAATGTTTTGCCCGAACGGCCTGACATGGAGTGGAGACAAAACCCATCTGGATTGAAAGAACAGTAGACTATATAGGCTGCTGTTATTAGCCTAGCGCTAGGGTCAGCAACCCAAAATATTGAAAGAGCCATATTGGACCCCAAAAAATAAATATATATGTATGTATGGAGCCGTAAAAAAAATAAAAGCCTTATATGAGCCTGATAATGCAGGCAACACATACGCTGTATGTATCGATATTACCTATATTAGCCTACTATCAAAATGACTAACTTGGCTGCAAATACACAATGAGCCTTCAGGATTAAATGTTTTTTTTTCCCTGCATTGCATCCTGTAGAGCAGGGGTGCGCAACGTTTTTTGACTGAAGATCTACTTTTCGATCAACTAACCTCCCGCGATCGACCCGTTCCCGCACGCACGCATACGCGGATTCGCACGCATTTACACATGCATGCCTACCTACCTTCGTCAAGACCTGACGCGAGGCATGGGATGCACTTTTGCAGCGTGTTAACCATCATAGCTGACATGTACCGTTTAAAATGTTTCTGTCGGCCCTCCACATTCCCATTCTTTGCCAGTAACCTACATGAAACACTGTTTTTTGTTTTTTTAAACAACAGCCACTTGCCTGGCATCCCACCCTGCTCATAGAAATGTGTATCGCAGGCTATGACAGAAATCTTTGTTGACAGAAATGTTGAAATTTAAAATTTATTTGGCACATTTTTACAGCATTGTAAAACGTTAAGAATGTTTGTGTCATGTTTGTCCTCCTACAGAAACCATGTTAAAAGATAAATATATTTCCCTCCCCTATCTTTTTCCGTTTTCAAACATTTTTGAAAAAGCTCCAGGTTGCCATTCGGGCAGCACTAAAGAGCCGCATGCAGCTCCAGAGCCACGGGTTGCCAACCCCCGGCCTAGCATTATTGTTTGCATTTCGATTCTGTGCCGTGCTGTAATTTGCACACGATGGGATTACCGATTTGGTCCATTTATTCCCGCTAGCATAGAGAGCACACATCAGAGTGGGTTGCTGTCCTACATCATGTGTCAAATTCAAGGCCCGTGGGCCAGATGTGGCCTGCCATGTCATTTTGTATGGCCCGCGAGAGCTTAAAAGTTTTGAGTGTCTAAAAATAAATACCAAAAAACAAAGAGCGCGCTTTGACCAAAATCTACATTTCCCACAATGCCTTTCGACTACACGAACCGCGGCAGTGTCCATGCCAACGAGTGGAATTGAGATATAAATATTCATTCATTCATTTTCCGAACCGCTTCATCCTCACCCAAAACGTCCAGAAAGAGAAAAGTTGATGCAGACGGAAGACTGTTTCAAGAAAGATGGGAAGGCGAATACTTGTTTGTGCTTCAAAGAGAAAGACCAGTATGTCTTTTGTGTTACGAGGCGGTGTCGGGTGTCAAAGAGTACAATCTGCATCAACATTTTAAGATTAAGATTAAGATATCCTTTATTTGTCCCGCAATGGGGAAATTACAATCAGAATTCAGAAAGGAAAACGATGGGTCGAGAGAGGGAAAAAAAAAAAACACGCTCGAACTATCCTCTTCTGAGGATAATTTAAGTCCAGGATAAAAAAAAGACCCTAGCACATAAATAAGCATATGACAGTTACAACAAGTCATAAGACATAACATGTAATAAGGGAGAGGATGAATGGGAGGGGTCGGGGGTGACCGCGACGCGGCCGCCTGACCGAGGCAAACACGGAGCTAAGTACGCTAAAGCCTTCAAGAAAAGCAACAAATTGCTCAAGAATAAAAGGCAAACTGCGGTCGCAGCAGAGTTTTTTCTTGAAATCCACAGCCAAAAACGAGGCCGCGGTGAAAGCTCGCTTCATTGCGGCTGAAGAAATCGCCCACGCTTCCAAGTCTTTTTCAGAGGGAGCGTTTTGAAGCAGTGCATGCTGAAGGTCGATGCGCAGGTGTGTCCCGACCAGACTTTTAAAAATGTCAGTTTATCAAGAAACACCATCGGCAGCCGAGGGAAGGAACAAGCAGAAAATCTTACAACAGAGCTGTCCGAGGAGACACGCAGCTACACAGCTTTTTCATTAGCTGTTGATGAAAGCACAGATAACACGGACAGAGCGCAGTTATCAAATTTTATTAGAGGCGTAAAGTTGGACCTCTCTATCACTGAGGAGCTATTGGATGTGGCTGCAATGCATGGCACCGCGACGGGAGAGGACATTTTTGATACGGTGGAGAAGTCCGTAAGTAAAAATGCATTGCAGTGGGAAAACTCGGTAGGATTAACTACAGACGGTGCACCGGCGATGTGTGGAGGAAAAGTGGGTTTAGTTGCACTAATGGAGGGGAAAATGCAAAAAATTAATTGTCACACGCCTCTGATAACGTATCATTCCATTATTCATCAAGAAGCTAAGTGTGGGAAGGTGCCAGGGATGGAGGACATTGTGACCACAGTCATGAAAACAGTGAACTTCATTCGGCTGCGCAGCCTGGTTGACAAAGTTCAGGGGGTCTCCCGTCAACTGCCCGAACAGCTGGTACAGGCTCCAGCATGCCCCACTACCCTCGTGAGGATAAGCGGATCAGAAAATGGATGGATGTATTGGTGTAGAACCAAAATCAAAAAGGTAGAAGGTACTAATCTCATGATGGGGGTCAGTACCCATCCCTAGCTACTACCGCGTGTCAACATGTCATCCAACACAAAGAGGTGCATAATGGGAAATGGGGATGGTGTCTCACCTGTAGATGAAGACGTACTTCTGCAGGTCATCAGCAGAATTTCCCAGACTGGGGCTGGACACTGAGCCGTAGCGGTAATCGTCATACCTCCAAATGAGACAAACACACACACACACACACACACACACAAAGTACTGAGAGTCAACCGCGAGCGTCTCACACAATCAATCACTAGCACAAGCATATTTTTGTTGATAGGGGGTGTCTTCCCTAACTTTTTTGAATATCTTTTAACCAATATACACTTTGACTTTTTTGTTTTTTTAAAAGCTTAAACAAAATTTGTTTGCCCTGTCTTTTAGTGTCCCTCTCACATTATTAGTATGTTTATTTTAGCTGATACATGTTTGAAATAAACAAGAAAAAATATGTATGCATACAGCTCTCTGTAATCCAGTTTCAGAACCACTCATCACATGATTATTTGTCATGGGCAACACCCATCACCATATGGCACCCTGCATCTTGCCACGTTATGACGGTCCACATTCGGTCCAACAATCCCACATGCAAGCGCCGCATCTCCCAATTACAGGTCAAGCACTTCCACCAACCAGTCACTGAGTACAATCAACATGGCTGCTGTTAGTAAGCCCGTTAGTCAGGGCAGGGTTAAATGAACTCAACTATCGATGATGATGATGATAATTAATAGGCATGCACGATAATTATTGACCAGATAATTATCTGGGCAATATTAGGAATTATGACTTCAATAAATCCAGTAAAATTGAAAAAAAAAAAACTTAGATAAGCAAAGAAAGGGAAAAAAAATCCAAGAATGAAGATGAACACGCAAGGAAGCCATACTTTTCTGTTGATACACTCTTTTCTAGACTTAACGTACAAGACTACCCAAGAATTACAAAATTCAGTTTAGAAATAGGCGGCCCGGTAGTCCAGTGGTTAGCACGTCGGCTTCACAGTGCAGAGGTACCGGGTTCGATTCCAGCTCCGGCCTCCCTGTGTGGAGTTTGCATGTTCTCCCCGGGCCTGCGTGGGTTTTCTCCGGGTGCTCCGGTTTCCTCCCACATTCCAAAAACATGCGTGGCAGGCTGATTGAACACTCTGAATTGTCCCTAGATGTGAGTGTGAGTGCGAATTGTTGTTCGTTTCTGTGTGCCCTGCGATTGGCTGGCAACCAATTCAGCGTTATCTTGTTTAAGTTATCTTGTTTAAAAGTTTGAAGAAAAAAAACCCATTTCATCACAGTTGGCCTTTTTTGGAAGGAAAGCAAGGGGGAAAAAGAAAACAAAGCATCTTTTTGTTTCATGCATGCCAATCTGGCAACACAGTCCATCACCTGTTGGTGCCAAGAGGTGACCTAAACATTGACAGCAAAGTAAGCAACGATGTGGATCATTCATTTGAATTAATGTCTTACTTTCTCAATGACAGTGGCAAAAATAGGCATACGCATTGTTTGAACCTTGTGGAATGAATTCTCAACGACAAAGACATCTGACTTAAGAAGGCATAACAAAACTCAACTAGCATTACAGTTTAGCAAGCAACCCGCACATTGGTTTGGGACCAGTAAAAAATATGTGATTGTGAACGTTGCAGTACAACCGAGTAGGATAATTTGTGGTGGAATTGTTTGTCACTGATTTGACTGTAGTGTTTCCGTTCACATAGGAAGAAAACTCAAGACTGAAGTGACATTTTTTTCTTTGTTAATGCATCCCTAATTTTAATTATGCCACCTCTTGTATGGGTAGAGAATGAAACAAGCAAAAAAAATAATAATAATAATAGTAGCTTTCTTTTGAACTCTTACTTAAATATGACAATGTTCAAAGCAATACCCCTTCTGTAGAAAATCCATCTTCAACAAAATATTCCCTACTCTATTTTCACTGTTATAGTGTAAATAAGCTCGATGGGGATACTAATTTAAGTATTGAAAAAAAAATGTTGATAATGGCGCATGCAAAAGATGTGCAATGAATTCAAAAGGAATCGCATGCTTTAACTTCACCTAACCAATCAGATGCAATCTTAAAGAAATATATCCATCCATTTTCCGAACCGCTTGATCCTCACTAGGGTCACGGGGTTGCTGGAGCCTATCCCAGCCATCTTCAGGCAGTAGGCGAGGGACACCCTGAATCAGTTGCCAGCCAATCGCAGGGCACACAGAGACCATCCACGCCCACACTCACACCTAGGGACAATTTAGAGCGTCCAATCAGCCTGCCGTGCATGTTTTTGGAATGTGGGAGGAAACCGGAGCACCCGGAGAAAACCCACACAGGCCCGGGAGAACATGCAAACTCCACACAGGGAGGCCGGAGCTGGAATCGAACCCGGTACCTCTGCACTGTGAAGCCGACGTGCTAACCACTGGATACCGGGCCGCCCTAAAGAAATATATATACTGTATATATATATTTTATGCAGGAACATCTGAATATATCCATCCATCCATTTATCCTCCCAAGGGTCGCGGGGCATCTGAATATATTATCTAAGTTCTATTGTGTGATTCATGCCGCTAGTTATTGTTCTCTTCTTGGTTGGTGATGCATATTTAATTAGGGCGACCCGGCGGTCAACTGGTTAGCATGTCGACCTGTGTGGAGTTTGCAGGTTCTCTTCGTGGCTGCGTGGGTCTTCTCTGGGTACTCCGGTTTCCTCCCACATTCCAAAAACATGCATGGCAGGTCAATGGAACACTCTAAATTGTCCCTCGGTGTGCGTGTGAGCGTGTATGGTTGGTCGTCTCTGTGTGCCCTGCGATTGGCTGTCAACCAGTTCAGGGTGTACACTGCCTACTGCCCGAAGACAGCTGGGATAGGCTCCAGCACGCCCAGCGACCCTTGTGAGGATAAAGTGGATCAGGGAATGGATGGATGGATGATCAGTCGGGGAAAAAAAAAAATTACTCCACCATATGTTGTCACTGAGCAAGATTTTATGACTTGTAACTTGGTTCAAACAAGTACAGTAATGGCTTGCTTGACTTGATTTGTTTGCTTTTTTCCCCCACAGTGACTTGGGACTTGCTTGAGACTTAGGCCATTTGTGACTTACTCTTACCACTGAATATCAGCTACTTGAAACATTTAGCACGAAAACGGTGTTTTGAAGAGCCTCCAAAGATGCCTGCGCTGCAAATAAACTGCCACTTTTTACGATGATGAGCTATTCAAAACAGGGTATTTTCTTTAATAAATAAATAAATAACATAAGCGTGCAATTCAGGACACAGATCTGGTTTTGATTTTTGTTGTGATTGAGGTAGGTGTCACATTTGACGAGCACAAAGGTTTGTGTATTTGTTTCCTCCAGGTATGCACAAACTACGTTCAGCTGAAAATGTTAAAAATGAATTAAAATTAAAATATCCTTTATTTGTCCCACACTGGGGAAATTTACAGTCTACAGCAGCAAGATTGTGGGTAGAAAGAAGAAAAAAAACAAACACCGTTCAATTAAGTGGAATATAAATACAAACATGGATAAGGTCGCAGTGCCATTTGCAATTGTTTTTCAAATCATTTAATTAATTAATTAATTGTTTTTTTTTGTTTTTTTTTTCAGCAGCCTGACAGCAGTCGGTAGGAATGAAATGAAGGAATGAAAAAGCTATTGCTATCATCTTGAAAAAGTATTGGCTTAAAAATATCGTGCATACCTAAAAACAACAACAATAATGGAAACTTATATTGTTCTTGTCAAGACACTCAAAACGACAGACACACGCACACACACACTTATTCTTTTAAGTCCTAATTTGAGATAGTCTAAATTAAATATATCATTTGTGATGTCGAGCCATACACAGAGCATCATAAGCCTCGAGTGACAGTTTCGAAGTCCGTCGATATGTTGCATTGGCAGGTTGTGATTAATGCAAACGCAGCCAATCAAGATTAGTAGATTGGATTATAAAGCTTATTGCAAAAGCTTTGACGGCGCATGCTCGGAAAATCCATCATACCTTTGAGCTTCCCTGTCGAGGGCCAGAAAGCAGACATGACATCACTGCAAGTTAAAAGGTTACGACAAGCATCTTGTTGGTCAGATAGCCTGACACCTCTAATGCATTTTGACAAAACTAATAATAACATGATGACCTCGTGGACCACACGTACAACAACACATGAAGCATTTCCAGTTGCAAGGCCGGGGGGTGAAACAGTTTCCGCTGTCAATATCTTAGAAACACTTGGGATGCCATTTAACAGAGAAATAACTGTCATTCGATATGTTATAGTCTGGAGTTGTGTAATATGTACAGCCAACAGCGGTACCTCTACTTATGAACATCTCTTCATATAAAAGTTATGAAACGGCTCAATAGGAAAATATTGCCTCTTGTTACGAAAGAAATGTGAAGATATGAAAGTTAAGAATACAGTATGGGCTGCTATTCGTTTCCTGAATGCAACATACTTTTAGCTCTGATGCCATTGGCTATTACCAAGCATCATCCTGGCATCCCATTGGCTTGGAGGGACTTCTACCGTATGTGTCTGTGTGTGTAGATAGATAGATATGTGCAGCATCTTCGTTATTCGCCCCTCGGGCCACGAGGCGTTCCGATAATTTCAGGTAAATGTGAATCAATCAGAAAAAGCGATCACCAGTCCGGCGATTTCTCACTATGCTGATGGTTGCCTTGCACATTTCTGAAGGATTGTTAAAAGTCAACAAAAGTAAACGTCCTTGGATGAGTTCTTTACAAAACGGCAGGCAAAAACCACTTCTGAGAGAGAACATCAACTAAAGAGGACAAAAATGATGAGGGCGCAGTTAAAAGTTAAATAACCATCCTTTTTATTTTTTATTCATTGTTTTTTTACATTATGCACAACTGTTATTTATTGTGCAATAATATGATTGTAACATGAATTTGTTACATATTCTTATGCATTTCTATGCTTTAGAAAACATTTCTGTCTGATTTTTTTGGGGGCGGGGGCTGGGGGGCGGATTAGGGCAGGGGTCCCCAACCGCCGGGCCGTGGACCGCGACCGGTCCGCGGGTCACATTTGGTGCCGGGCTGCACTGAAAGAATAAATAACTTACATTCCTTCCGTTTCATTCATTTCGAAATCTGAAAGGTGTTTTATTTTGAAAAATTACCGGATTCTCTGTTAAATCAGTCTACAGTATGTTACTTTTGACGGAGGTGAATCCGCGCTTCTTGGCCATGTGCTAGGTTACCGCATAAAAAACTAACGTCTTTGAAAAGTTTTTTCGGGAAGGGGAAAAGGCCCAGCCAGGAGACAGAAGAGGAGCCTACGACTTTCAAGAAAGAGAAGGCTACATGTCATAGACAGTATCAGAAGTCCTCTTTCGAATACGGCTTTATCTCAACGGGAGATTCACACGCACCAAGCCTCCTCTGCGTAATAAGCGGCGATGGTGAGTCGTATGTTGCGATGGTGAGTCGTATATGTCGTTCCTCGTGTCATGATTCGTGTTAATTATGTTTTGAAAATATCACACTTTTCATGCAGCTCATATCATATATTGTTGTATATATACGGTCTTAAAGGCCAGTTCCTGAAAATATTGTCTGACATGAAACCGGTCCGTGGGGCAAAAAAGGTAGGGGACCTCTGGAATAGGAGGTTAAATGCCTGAGGATTTCACAGCAACAATCGTTTCCGGTAGCGTGTCGTTTCCGTGGGATTATTTGTACGGTACCAAAAAGTCAAAATCACTGTGCACTAGTTGACTGAACGTGTGTATCCTGTGTGAGCAATGCGATTTCACTGTGACCGTATGTGTATTTCTAGTGTGGTGTGTGAGTGTTTTTCTTCGATTCTACTTTCGTTTTGTTTTTATGAAGTGGTGGCGGGGCCGAACAGGAAACATTATGTGCGCATGCGGGTTGCTATTTTAGTCTGCACACTGAGAAAGCATGTAGATGATGGATAGAGATGGCGCCGAAAAAACCCACCAAAAAGTCTATTAGTTACTACATTTAAGAAATGGGAATGCCAATCGGATTTTTCTTTCGAATCATCCAAAGAAGGACGTATTACCAAGCTGGCATGTGATGTATGCACAAAACACGAAAGCGAAATATGACTGGAGGCATGATTCAACTTGAAGTTGGTCATTTGATCTAAAGGCTAATCGCTATGAAAAATATGACAAAACAGTCTGTTATTCCAAAATTTAGTATTTATAGACATGGTAACTTTATGAATAAAACATTCGTCACAAGGTGCAGTAATACTAATGTTAACTGTCGGTAGGTAACGATGATGTGTGGTAGATTCTTTGGTCAAATTGACAGTAGATTACACAGTGTATTGTCTTGGGGTTGCAAAGAGGATATCAAGCCATATCAATACGACAAGTCTATACATAGTAATAAGGTCATTTTTTTAAAGATTCATCACATGATTGTAATCATTCAATTCCTAAGACATGCTTTTGTATTAATAAAGGGTGTGAGTAGCCATTGATATTATGTTTATTTACATAAATAGTACACACACATAATCATGTTAACAGTGTTAGTTTTACTTGTGGCCCATGGTATACATCCAGATTTTGTGGTATGCTGTATTCATGATGCCATATGGGCACAATAAAAGTGTAAACAACATATTTGGAAAAATCAATTTATTTTATTGAATAAACCTGGAGCATACAGCTGCTGAAGTAATTATGTTCATTGTTCATGCATAGTTTTCAAACATTTACCCTTTAAATATTATACTTTTGAATTCTTGATTGTGAATATCAGTCAAAATAGAAAAATGGGTTCCCATGATGAACGATTACGGAACAAAATTACCAAATTAGTTACAGTGTTTTCCTATAGGGTAATCTAACGGAACCGAAAAAGAGTTTCTGTTAACATACAAAACGCATGTCTACTTACAACATTTTCCAGTTAAGAAATCCAGAACCAATTAATTTCGTAAGTAGAGGTACCACTGTATTAGAGATTTCCGTGCTGATAGCGTTCGAGATCCAATCACAAATTTTTACTTTTTAAAGACAAGCGCTCCCTCTAGCCAACATTACGGTCTGCCAACAGATATGTCCAGCTATTTAACTATTTCTTCAACCTTTTTTAATTTTTTTTACACAGTGACTTTGGCTGATGCTAAATGCTATTGATATAAGTTCATAGTTCAACAGCCGTAAATAAGTTGTCACACTTACCAAATACGCCACCTTCCTCGTTCCCCATTCGCCAAACATGCTTCTTTGTATCTCGATTTCGCCCACAGACCGTAATAATTACTTTGTCCTACATTGTGTCTCCATGCCACCTTGGAGGTACATACACATGACATGTTTATTTGCCAAGTGCATGACCAAATATAGTCATTTCTGGACTAGAAAATGCGACTTTTGTCACACACTTTCAACTCTGCGGCTTATTTAATGAAGCGGCCTATATAAAGATTTTACTAAAGGCCGCCAAGGAGCGCTCGAGCAGAAAATTTAAGAGTGATATTGACATGTATGTTGAGGAAGACATCTGTCACACTGAAAGCAATTGGCCGTTAGAGGGCGCATTTACCTGTGTTTTGGGCTGCACTGCATCCACCAAGGATTACTATGCCAAAAAAAAAACCTCCCGAAAGACATTGTCATGAAAGTTGACAGGAACGTGTGGATGTTAGAAAGCCTAGTGAAGGAATGGTTGACCGAATGTTAACGTAAGTGAGGATTTTTTTCATTGAAAAAAAAGCATTACTTGACGGCGAACAGTGAGTTTTTTTTTTTTTTAACTAGCCCAGTTAGTGCTGTTTTACTGCTGTGGTGCTGGCGCGTTACAGGGCACAATTTAGAAAGGAAAGTTAAGGTATGTAACTTTGAAAGCGCTTTCTGTGTACCACCTTTCTTTGTAAATACCTCTGTAAAATACAGTATGTCCGTAAAATGTTGGCACTTGTGGCTTATAGACAGGTGCGCTCTATGCATGTACAAAATGTTACTCCCTTCAAAAATGTATAATCAGGTGCGCTCTATAGTCCAGACATTACGGCAAATACAATGCAGATTGGCTGTGTTGACACCATCTGTGTGATTCTGTACTTGCGCGAATGTGCTGGCATCCTGGTGTCATTTGTGCCGCCCGAACGTGTCATTTGTGCCACCTGGCAAGGATTCACACTCATCAGCAAAAAGTGCAATTGGATCTCATTGCATTGCAAGAATAGCTGAACTCAAGTTCGGTCTAATACAGGGGTGCCCAAACCTTTTGGATCAAAGATCTACTTTTCGATCAACTAACCTCCCGGGATCTACCCGTACCGGCACGCGCATGTGCATGCGCACGCGCGCACACGCACACGCACGCGCACGCACACACACACACGCATGCACGCACGCACACACACACACACACACACACACACGCGCCATGATGAAAAACAGCCTGAAACAGAGGCATGCCATGCACTTTTGCAGCCTGTTAACTTTCGCAGCTAACACGTACTGTTTTAAAGTGCTTCCCTGGGCCCTCCTAGATTCCTATTCTTTGCTAGTGCCCTCGGTGAATTGTACAAGAAGCAAACTCTGAATGAGAATCATGACAATAAAAGATAGAGCGCAACAGCTCTGATCACAAGCTGCAATTGCAAACTGCTGAGCGCTAACAACTTCCGGTGACGTAATCACGCGCCACCGTAAATTTAAGATTTACCTGCTTTATTTTATTTTTAAAAAATAGTGAAAATGAGACTGATAAGATGATTAGGGTGCAGTGTATATTAACACAAAAAATATATTACTAACATGTACAAAGACACACAAATGGTTGTTTGTTTTTTTTTCTTCTCGACACTCCTCGGATCTTCTTGGGACCTGTCTTAGATCTACCGGTACATCAGGATCTACCTAATGGGCACCCTTGGTCTAATAGGTCACATTCGTGGAGAAATTCATAAATTTTTTACGGTACCTAATTAATTCCAGCAGACAGCGAGAACAGTGACAAGTTTGACTGTGTTCTTGTTTGTCACCATTTGTTTACCTGCCAACTTGAAGTTGAAACACCACCTTACAGCAAATGCAGAAGTGCTGCGTGCATGAGCGGAGATTTTTTTTTTCAATATGGACACATTAAAAGGGGTAAAGCAAGACCCACAATATGAGGCTCACACCACTAACTTATAGAAAGGAATGTGACAGCAGTTAGTCATAGTCCAAGTCGGTCTGGCTTAAATCAGTACCTTCCACTATACCTGTTGAGTGATGCCAGCAGTATTTTGACAATGGAGCCATCAGAAGCCATCACTCCCTGGAGGAATGTGACGTCACAGCGAGAAGTGATCTATACACATGCACAATTTTGAGCATATACAAAGTAAGACTGCAAGTAATGTGTGTCTGCATGTGTGTTGATGTGCATCTGGAAGGTACCCGTGTAAGCGTATGCAGCAGTCTCTTGTGTGACGCCTTCTGAGAGTCGAGCTTGTGCACTTTGCAGGCACAGATCCTGAAAGCTGATGCGGCGCCACCCCAGACCACCACACACAGGAAGGTCAGCCAGAGACCGTGGTAAGCAGCACTCTGTCTCATGATCAACTGTGAAATAAAACACATAAACCCTGTTTGTCAAGTGGCACTTGAAGGAAGTCTGGTCACATACATATACATATTCATTTTGTGCACATATACTGTACATAAGGGGTGTTCACACGGCACACATTTGCGCCGGCGCTTCACCGATGTATTTTGCACCGATATATTTTACACCGGAGCAAATTTTGTGGAGCGGTCACACGTACAAAGCCGCTGAGCGTGTCAGCACCGGCGCAGTGTCGGTGCAGCTCCACTTCCGGTCATACGGCAGTTTCTGCAGCAGAGCAAAACGACAGAAAACAGAGCTGTCGTGTTGGTTATTTTTAACTTATACACAACTCAAGCAACTACTGTACAGGCATGTCCTTCTCCTTCTCGGTCTCTGTGCCTTCTGCTCGAGAGTGCCCGCCCCCGAAAACGTAAATCAACAATGACTTCAATGACACTCAGAAAAGCAAACATAATGCGACAAACAGAAAATCAAGAGAGGAAATCACAAAATAAATTATATGGGGGACGAAGGGTTGTCAACGCACAACAAAGAAACAAACTACACAAACAACTCAGAGACAGTCCAGTCTCCTACAAAAGGAAAGGTGACGTTTGGGGACTATTTCCCACACCCCCCTGTTCTAGTTGAGATGGTATAACCCAAGAGGTGCTTGCAACTGTTACCAACCATGTCTTGTGTCGTTATTAAACAAACACATGACGGAAGTCCGACAGAGCACTGTCACGTCCCGAGTTTGTCAGCAGGGGGCAAGCTTCCTGCTTGCCGCCTGCGCACCTGCCACCCATTTGTAGTTAATTACACAGGCTTTATTTGGACGCTCTGGCAGTCGACTCACTGCCGGAGCATTCCACGCCGTGCCAATTCTCTCGCCCATTACTACTCGACTTGTTCATTACCTTAAAGCCTTGTGGCTGTTATTGCTCGCCTTCATACCCTCTCGTGTGAGATTATATTCGTTCACCAAAATTATTCTCCTTGCTATTTTTCCGCAAGCGTTTTCTGTTGTCATTCATTCATCTTCCGTACCGCTTGATCCTCACTAGGGTCGCGGGGGGTGCTGGAGCCTATCCCAGCTGTCTCCGGGCAGTAGTCGGGGGACACCCTGAATCGGTTGCCAGCCAATCGCAGGGCACACATAGACAAACAATCATCCACGCTCACACTCACACCTAGGGACAATTCAGAGTGTTCAATCAGCCTGCCGTGCATATTTTTGGAATGTGGGAGGAAACCGGAGCACCCGGAGAAAACCCACGCAGGCCCGGGGAGAACATGCAAACTCCACACAGGGAGGCCGGAGCTGGAATCGAACCCGGTACCTCTGCACTGTGAAGCCGACGTGCTAACCACTGGACTACCGGGCCGCCGTTTTCTGTTGTCTCCTTATTTATTTCCTGGTCCTTATTTTGACCAGCGTCTTCTGTTGTTTCGTCCAGACGGGTATTTTGTGTTATATTAAATCTCATTTTTTCTGACTATTTTTTCTGTGTCTGCTGTTTCTGGGATCCACTTCCTTATTTTGTTGTGCACGAAGCAATTATTCTATCGCTTCGGGTACAACGTGACAAGCACGAAAGCAACGCATTCTCGCCGTACGTAATCTACTCTTCTCGAGCATTTGCTCTGGAGCAAATTTTTAAACCATCTCCCTGAGGTGGATCAAATTTGCTCCGTTGTATGCTGTTTTCCGGTGCTACGCCTGAGCTAATTTGCACGTGTGAACGCTCTACTGGCGCAGCGCCAGCGTAGCACCGGAGCAAATCTTGCCGTGTGAACACCCCTATATACATTTGGGGTGGAACAAAACATAGATTTAAACAATGTTTCTGCCCTCGTCCAAGATGCATCAATAGGCACTCGACCATTATTTTTGATCGATTGAATTGATGTATGTAACAAAATTTTCCACTCAATTCACAATGCCCCTTTATTTTTTTTTCAGGTTTGGATGTTAGTTTTAGTAATCTTTCGCTTTTCTCTCATGTCATCTGTGGTCGGCGCTGGAGATTTAAGTTCAGCACGCAGTTTAGATTATAATAGATCATCAATTTGTGTTGGGCAGAACCCGTTTAGGTTACAATTGGTTCCTGCAAATAATCACCATTGGATAGTATAGGAACACTAACAGGGGAACAACTCAGTGGGGAAGAGAGAGCTACAGGCTCCTTACATTCGGGTGCACTGTCGACTTTCGAGAAAATTTGATATTTTTAGGTGCTAGGTTTTTAGGTAATATTAAATGTTAAAGCTTGGGGTAAAAAAATAAAATAATAGTAGGGCTGTCAGTTTAGCGCGTTTTGATGGCATTAATTTGAATGAATTTTAACGGGATTACATTTTTTCTCGCGAGATTAACGCGGCACACGTCACAGCGGATGTTACGTTGCTCTATAAATAAACCAGAAACAAAACAACAAGCGCGCTGCACAGGTACACGCATGTTTGTTTTACCAGCCACGGCAGAGTGAGACACCGAAAACGGATACTTAAAGAGTTTATGAAACGAAAGTTTACTTTTAAAAAGTTGCCAGATTGTTCCGCTGACAAGACCAAACTTACCTGTATGTTTTGCAGTCGTAAACTGAGCTATCATCATAGCACGTCGAGTCTGAAATACCACTTAATGGCCAAGCACACAGTTGACGTGAGTACTCCGCCCCCTCGTCTCAGACAAACAGCTATGGATAATTTCAAAGCGAAGAAAATGGATAACACGACGAAGAACAAATTTGCTTAAGCCGTAGCTAAATGTATGGCTACTGCATGTTAGGCTGTCAACATTGTCCACATCTTGGCTCAAGCTGAAATCATTATAAATAACTCCACTACGGATTGCCAGTGAGAGCCTCCATTACAAGTTGTGTACAGATTGCACATAGCGGAGAAGGCTTAGGTACACCAAGCGGGAGAAGACACTGTTTCAGGAGAGAAATAAGAGATGAGGTTGATGAGCCTCAGGTGAATAAAGAGCAGGTAGACTGTCGAATACAATGTATGCCACTGACGTGATTGTTACTTGTTTGGAACTATTTTCTGTGCAAGGTTACAGTGTTCCGTGTCCATATAAAGAGAGCTTCTCTGTGTTAATCTGACAGTGACGGTGCGCTGAGGCACGTTGAAAGTTCAGCGGTGCAGTTTTAGCGACCACACTAAAAATAAAGTCTCCAGTGCTGTCATCGAACCAAATGTAGTCATCCGAAATGATGTCTACACAAAACCGTAGAGAGACTTCCAGGCAAGGAGGACCAACAGAATCAACATAGCCTGACTGCTGTGTTCAAAGCAAACTTGATAAAAACTAAGTATGCAACCATGGCTTAAATCCACTATAGGCTGAGTGCTAGTTTACCTTAGATGTGCACTTTATAATTTTATATTGCTCTGTTCTGATTTCATAAAAAGAGCTGTTAAAGCAGCTGTTGTGCGACAAAATATTTTTTTCACTGTTGTTGATGGACAGTAATATTGTGTGAGAGATTATGTGTGAATAACTACTCCAAGTGAAAAATGTTCATGTAAAATTGAAAATCGAAATTGTTATTTCAGTAAATATTTGCATTTTGCACATAGAAAACTGATTCATGATTCCATGTTGATGAGAGCATTAAAATGGGGAAAAATAGCACAAAAAATATAAAAGGAAATTCAGAAGCGATAAAAATTGTGTGAGTAATCACGATTAATTTTTAGTTCATTTGAGTTCATTATGACAGTTGCATTTTTCATCACCGATAGATGAAATATTTTAATCTTTTGACGGCTCTAAATAATAGTAATAAATGTTAATGAGCACATATACCCCTGACTAGGTCCCATTCAGTTGAATGAGATTCGCAGCCAAGGCTCCCAACTGTTGTGGCCCCACCTTGAGGGTGGCGGTTTCATGTAGCTCACAGAAAGATAGGATGCTTTTTTCTCGTTTCTCTACTTGTACCCCTCATTGCTGGGTGATGTAATCATGTGGACTTAATCGACATTGGATTTCAATATCAACTAACAAGTTCTCACAAGTTTTCGATGCATTTACAACATCGAGGACAAGAAAGCATAACCAACATCGGGATCTCTGTGAATTGTTGTCTGGCAGGCAACGTAAGCAGTGTATCCATCCATCATTCATCCATCCATTTTCTGATCCGCTTTATCCTCACAAGGGTCGGGGGACGTCTATCCCAGCCGTCTTCGGGCAGTAGGCGGGGGACTCCCTGAAACGGTTGCAATTGCTGGGGGCATACAGATGAACAATCATCCACGCTCACACTCACACCTAACGGCAATATTTAGAGCAGGGGTCGGCAACACGCTGCTCCAGAGCCGCATGCTCCCTGGAGCTTTATAAAAATGTTTCAAATGGAAAAAGATGTGGGAAATTCTTTTTTTTTTGTTTTAAATATATGTTTTCTGTCGGAGTAAAAGCATAACACACATGTTCTGAATGTTTCCCAATGCTATAAAATGTGCAGAATAAATATTACATTTCAACATTTCTCTCAACAAATATGTGGGTCATAGCCTGCGACACACGTTTCTTTTAGCAGGGCGGGATGCAAGGCAGGTAGCTGTTGCAAATAAATAAATAAATAAGCAAACAAATGGCGTTTCATGTACAATTCACAGAGGGTACTGGCAAAGAGAATCTGGAGGGCCGTGAAAAGCATTTTTAAGACGGTACACGTGAGCTACAAAAGTGCGTCCCCATGCCTCCGCGTCAGATCTCGACGAAGGTAGGTAGACAAGTGCGTTGTGTATGCGCAGGTCGATCGCGATAGGTATAGCTCATATAGATATAGATACATGTTGCAGCTCTGAAAAAGGAGAGCTGTGGTGTTGTTTTTTTTAAACGTACACTTTATTTATGCTTTTTAAGTCTCGACAAACACAAACACAGACAAGTGAAATTAATGTTCACTTCAATGACACTAAGAAAAATGAAAATAATGCACCAATACAGAAAATCAAGCGAGGAAATCACAAAATACATTCTATGGGGGCGTTTGTGAACACACAACAAAGGAATGAATAGCATAAACAATTCGGAGACAGTCTAGTCTCCTACATACATACAGCATGTGTTTCCTTCTTTGTAAGTTTTATAGAAGGCTTTTATTTTTTTGCGGCTCCAGACATTTTTTTTTTGCGTTTTGGCCTATATGGCTCTTTCAACATTTTGGGTTGCCGACCCCTGATTTAGAGTGTTCAATCAGCCTGCCATGCATGTTTTTGGAATGTGGGAGCAAACCGGAGTACCCGGAAAAAACGCACGCAGGCACGGGGAGAACATGCAATCTCCACACGGGATCGAACGCATCATGAGGTTGATGCTTTAACCGCTCGATCACCGGGGCGCCTCGCAGTCCCACATGCAGTATGCCTGCAAGGTTGCTGTTAGATTTGCAAAACTAGGGCTTTTTTTAAAATTATTGTTCAGGAAGTGAATTTCCATTTTCCATTCCATTTACAGCTTTGTTAATGTCAAATATTTTGGTGTAACTAACTTTAGCACTGGTGCAACCTAGAAAAAGGTTGGGCTCAACAGTGCAACAAAAGGTGAGTTAAGACCACTGTAAGGTAAATAAATTAGATATGACACCGGAGTTTATAGCCACTCCTGCTGAGAACAAGATTGTTAAAACAAAATTGAAAGAATAAAGCCACTGATGGTAGATTACACTCTAAAAGTGTGTACATCCATAAAGACATACATATACACACACCCACACTTACTGTGAATTAAATTAATGAGTTAATGGGTTAACTACCAGGAATAGGTCGCCCCCTCAATTTGAATTTGGAATAGATCCATCCATCCATCTTCTACCGCTTATCCGGGGCCGGGTCGCGGGGGCAACAGCTTTAGCAGGGAAGCCGAGACTTCCCTCTCCCTAGCTACTTCTTCCCGCTCTCCCCAGGGGATCCCGAGGCGTTCCCAGGCCAGCTGAGTGCCATAGTCTCTCCAGCGTATCCTGGGTCTTCCTCAGGGTCTCCTCCCGGTGAGATATGCCCGGAAAACCTCACCAGGGAGGCGTTCAGGAGGCATCCGAATCAGATGGCCAAGCCACCTCATTTGGCTCTTCTCGATGTGGAGGAGAAGCGGCTTGACTCTGAGCCCCTCCCGAATGACCGAGCTTCTCACCTTATCTCTAAGGGAGAGCCCGGACACCCTGCGGAGAAAACTCATTTCGGCCGCTTGTATCCGGGATCTCATTCTTTCGGTCATGACCCATAGCTCGTGACCATAGATGAGGGTTGGAACGTAGATCGACCGGTAAATTGAGAGCTTCGCCCTTTGGCTCAGCTCATTCTTCACCACGACAGACCGATACAAAGTCCGCATCACAGCAGACACTGCACCGATCCGCCTGTCGATCTCTCGCTCCTTCCTGCCCTCACTCGTGAACAAGACCCCAAGATACTTAAACTCCTCTACTTGGGGCAAGATCTCCCCCCGTCCCGGAGGGGGCACTCCACCCTTTTCCGACTGAGGACCATTGTTTCAATTAATGAGGGGGTTTGGTTGAGGCTTTTCCAAAATGGGTCGAAAATTTATAAAATGGAATGCATGTTTCACATTTTATTTGAGACACTATTGCTCCTGCCATCCACAATCTGCAGGATTGGTAGCAAGTCTGAAAGTATATGGTTAAAATTCGATTAAAGAAATTGAATTGAAATTGAATTGACTTATATGTTAATATTACGAGAATGGTGTTTTCTTCTTTGTTCGAAATATTGTTTGGGAGACTATATATATTATTGATAATTTCTACAAAATTGTGAACTAGGAAATTAAGCTGATTCGGTTGACAATATGTGAGAATGTTTAGAAAAAAATGAATTGAGATTGCTGTAGGATGATTGTGCTTTTCCACAGCAGGTTCCAGCGGGCATGGCTCTGATTCGAAACATGAAAAACAAACATTGTGTTTCTTTGAAGTGTTGATGACCACACCGTTTGATGGACATTGTAAAAGGTCATCTCGACAGAAACATCCACTGAGGAAGGTGAGCGAAGTCCGGTGACGCGATGGGCACAGTATTTTAGTTACTGGGAACATCAAACGACCGGCGGAAGAAGTTTCAAGACACCTTTGCACTCATTTAGGGTGTGTTTCTGTCGACATGCTAGAATATCAGTGGTGGCATGTCATTTCCTGTTATATGATCACACTAACACATGATCGACTGTTCTCCTTTTTTATATGGTATTTGTGCTCTCCTTTAGCACATGTGAATGGGGGTGTATTTTTTTAATAAACTACATTATTGCGAATAGATCTAGACCAGGGGTGTCAAACTCATCTTTGAGGCCGCTTTGGGGTTACACCTTCCTTCCGTGGGCCGGTACGACGGTGAAATTTGATTAAATGGTTATATTTTATTAATTGTATATGGATGAATTGTGCCAATTCTGAAGCCAGTCATATTTTGTTCGATTATTGTTTGGTTGAGTGTTTTAACAGGTAACAAAATTATCACAAAATCTCGACATTATTCATATAGAATTTGGGCATTTCGGTACAGATTTTAGCAGGGTTTATGGAGGTTGATGCGCGTCAATTGCTTTCACGGGCCACATAAGTACATGGGGTTTCGACTTTGACACCTGTGATCTAGATGATCTGGGGAAGGGAAATGAAGAAACACATTGCGGCACAAATTGTTGTATACTTTTTTGTTTTGGTGGAAAAAGTATTTTATTTATAATCGATCTAGTCGATCTCATTATGAAAATAAAAAATAAAAATTGAGAAGTGAACACACCATGAGTGGTAGAAAAGAGCACAACTTTTTTATTTGGGTTTGTTTTGGAGATTGAAGTGATTTGTGTACTGTGCTCCTCTGGTGATGTTGCTCGGCTGAAATTGAATTTATAACCGTTTTTTGATTTATTTCTAGTTCAAATGGTGCATTGATTTGGTCGTAATGGTTCAGATATGGATTTTAAATACATTTCTTAGGTGATTTTATGCGTTTACGATCTTTTCTTTGGTGGTAAAAGGAAAAAGGAAAACGACCCGACGGTGATGTAGTTATTCTCTGCAGAAAGTTGAGCTATTTTTCATTCTTTTGTTATTTTATTTTTATTTTATGTTACTGCGGATACGGTGTGATGAAGTGGTGTACTTCTAATGATTTTGAAGGCAAATTATGGTTATCGCAGGCGAGTGTTTTTCATTTTCTGGTGTCTGCGCATTGGTATCACTGCTTTTGCCAGTAACTGTGTTTCCATCAACAGCGGAGGATATACAGGGGGCTGCGTTATCGTCGATGACGGAGAGTAGCCTTCTCCGGTTCCGGCGTGACGCCTCCTGGAGGGATGGCGATCCCACCTATATAGACGCAATTGGGGTTCCTCGTGGCGTGCCAGATGAGTATAAGTTGGTTAACCAGATTGCTGCCGGTTGGGAATCCATTTTCATTTGGGTTACCCCTAATAAGAATGTTGACAGGATCAACTACCTCCACTACAACGTCCAGAGGCTCGGAAATTTTACTGAAGAAGCCGTCTTGGCTATAAAAGAGCAATTGGCGGCCACCTCCCTGATGGCGTTTCAGAACCGCATCGCGGTTGATATGCTCTTGGCAGAGACCAATGGAGTATGTGCGATGTTTGGTGACCAGTGTTGTACGTTCATACCTAACAACACCGCGCCTGATGGCGCCCTCGCCAAGGCCATTGGAGGCCTCCGCACCCTGACTCGCCAAATAAGGGCCCATTCCGGCGTGAATGAGTCCTTCTGGGCGGAGTGGTGGCATAAGGCCTTCGGAGAGTACAAGGATTTGGTGTTTTATGTACTAATCTCTTTTGCTCTTTTTGCAGCTGTCTTGACGTTGTGTGGATGCTGTTGCATTCCCTGTATCAGAGTGCTGCTTATCCGGCTTATTACTACGGCTGTCTCGCCCACGACGTCTAAAGTGAATGAGATGTATCCTCTGTTGTTGTTTGATGGCAGTGATTCTGGTGTTGATTATGCCTCTTCGGATGATGACGTGATTTCGCTTCGGCGTCAGGGGGTCATAGATGGTTTTTAGTCGTTTTGCTCCCTGCCCCTGGGTGTTACTATGTTTGCGTGTGCGGCATTGACTCCACTGAATAAAGACCGTCGGGAAGGTTCTGTGTGATGATACGTGCAAATGTAGGATGAACAGGGGGGAATGTTGGGTTTATTATTGTTTAGTAATCATACATTCACGTATTATTCGGTTGATTCTCGTGTCGCCATTTTATGCTCGCAATGAAGAATGCTTCTGCCTGTCAGTATAGTTTGATTTTGCTTGCAAAGAAGAACGCTTATGCTTGCAATCATTAGTTGGCTTTGCCTGCAATGAAGAACGCTTATGCTTTCAATAAAGATTTATCCTTTATTATTTACTCACATCTATAATCATTATATGTTCTTCATTATGTGCTCACTTTTGCTTGCTGTACTGTGTGAGAAGTTAGGGTCGCAACCACCTTTCCGAGGACGTGGCTGGGAAGAGATAACTGTTAAGACTAAACAGCGAGCAAGGCTGAACCGTGAATGGAGACATCAACACCAGCTGCAACGGGATGTTTATGTCTATTTGCACACATGTACGTAAATTGCACTCACATACACACACATAGTCAAACAAGTTCAGTGTGTGTTCAACAGCCCCCACCCTTTAGGTTGGACACACCTATGTAGTAGCTTTTCCCAATAAATGAGGAGGTGAAGGGGGAGATCGTTAGGGTTCCGTGTGGAGAACTGAAACCGAACGCTTCTCCTCGTTCCCTCCTGGTACCAGAATCGAGTCTCCTGTCTCCTCCTTTTGGTTATTCTTGAGTGTCAATTTGGACCAACCTGACACCTACTGAGGACCATGGTTTCAGATTTGGAGGTGCTGATTTTCATCCCAACCGCTTCACACTCGGCTGTGAAACGCTCCAGTTAGAGTTGGAGAGCCCTGTTTGAAGGAGCCAACAGCACCACCTCGTCTACAAAAAGCAGGGATGCAATACTGAGGCCACCAAAACGGGCCGCCTCAACGCTTCGGCTGCGCCTAGAAATTCTGTCCATAAAGGTTATGAACAGAATCGGCGACAAAGGGCAGCCTTGGCGGAGTCCTACCCTCACTGGAAACGATTCCGACTTACTGCCGGCAATGCGAACCAAACTCTGACATCGGTGGTATAGTGACTGAACAGCCCGTATCAGGGGGTTCGGTACCCCATACCCACGAAGCACCCCCCACAGAACTCCCCGAGGGACACGATCAAGCGCCTTCTCCAAGCCCACAAAACACATGTAGACTGGCTAGGCGAATTCCCACATACCCTAGAGGACCCTGCTAAGGGTGTAGAGCTGGTCCATTGAATTTGGAATCGATTTAAATAGTAATTTCACATTTTGTGCAAAGTGTTAGGCCTGTCCCTACATTGGAGAAACTGATACACACACGCACACAGTTACTGTACATGCATATATACAGTTACTGTATATACTGTATTACAGTATATGTATGCATAATTGCGACATCTCAACGGGGAGAAACCTTTTCTAAGCGTGTTTGGGCTTGTAGGGGCAAACACCAACAAGTAGGTGGCAGAACCAGTAAGCGACAGTGACATTGGTTACTGATCAGCCCTTCAACATTCCCCCCAAAATATTCCTACACTGCTGCTATTGTTGGGTGAAAAAAATGGTGCCCCTGTCAATCAAACTTTTGGCCTATGACTTCACAATTTACAGCATGGGCCAGCTGTCAAAAGCTAGCCACGAGAATGACTCATTGGTGCTACTGAGTTCAGTTATATCCGCGTTCAAACTCAGCAAATCTGGATTTGTCAGGTAAACTTTAATTTACCTCCTGTTATTCATTAGCATACTGTATAAAAACACGGAATTCAACTATCAATTGTCAAGACGCACTTGTTGCTCCACACAGCAGAGAATATTTGGGTATATTTGATCACATTCGTGTTTCGATGGAAATGCACACGCTGGTTTTTAATTGCATAAGGTGGGGACGATTCAAAACTAGTAACAATGACGATCGCGACACCTTAACAAATGCGTTTTTCGTTACTTTGTACCGTTTGCTTTTACCTCTCAACATCAAGTGAACAGAAGCCAAGGTAAAGTGCACGACGCTCAGTTCCGAGTGTTCGTACCTGTGGTCAAAATTCAGCGTTGGTTGATGCGGTGCTCTGGTCGGGCAATAGAACCATAGAATTGACGGGGTGGGACCTCTATATCTCTCTTTCTTAATTTATTTTTCTTTCTTTTACACTCTGGAGCTGGTTCTCTGTCTCTGATTGTTCTCTCTCTACCTGTTCAGCGCTCTACCTTCCTGACTCAGCAGTGGAACACGCCCCGAGCTATGCTGCATTCAAACGTATTCAAAAAATTGAAAATTCCCAATTTCGCTCCGGAGCCACTTGAGTGACATGAAAAAAAGGAAATAAACCGAATTCATGTTCACACAGAAATACAAACCGAAATGTCGCTACAGAGTCTCCCATGCACGCAAACTAATTTTTCGTCCTATCGAGAACGTTTCACATCCTAATGACACAGATTACATGCGAGAACGAGAACGTTTCTCGTAAAGACGAGAATTGCACCGAATTCAAGCACAAGTTCGCGCTGTAGCATAAAGTGCGGATCATTTTTACTTAGCCTCGCATATAAACACACAAACCCTTTCCCAAAAATATTTTATGTCAGGGAAAAGTGTATTTATTTCCAGAATGCCATTCAAAAAGATAAAATTCCATAAATTATCGATGCCAGCCTGTAATTTAAATTTTATTTAATTTCAAGTATTAATTTGTTTACTTGTTCATAATTTGAGTTTCCAGCCCCTGAAACCCACGAAAAGAGAAATTTCAATCCTGTGAATAAGACACAGGAATTGCAAGGAATTTAGGGATGTCATCCGCTTCAGTCGACGATATCATCAAAAGCTTCTGAAAATCTGGAGAAATCACTACATGTAAGCGAAAATCAAAGGCTGATAATCAAAATTGAATGCCTGACCTTCGATCCCTCAGGTGACACTGTATAGAAAAACAACATCAATGTTTAAAGGATAAGAGGGGCCGGGGGGAGGGTATTAGATTACATCACTGAACTGATTAATTTGGGTGAAAACTCGCAGATTCCAGCGCTCCTATTATTTTGATTTTTGCACCTATTCCATGTTTTGATTTTTTTCTTCTTTTGTGTTGCGTGCTGTGTTTCGTTTCTAACTTTGTCATGCTTAAAATTTGAAGAGAAAAATCAAGTTAAAAAATAATGGTCCAAAGGAGCAATCACTGATATATTGTTCAGTTTTTTAATTACCCCTTCAACGTCAGAAATGTAGTGGTTGCAAATTTCCTTGAAATAGTGTGTTATTTTGAGTCAACATCGTCTGCCCCTACTTCAAGTCGTCGAGGTGTTCATGAATATCGAGGTCATCTCACTGCACAATGGCACGCGTATCAGTCTCGGGCTCTCGGCTGACATGTATTGGGGTGTAATTTTGCGCCCTTGTAGGTAAGAGGGGCTGTTGCTGTGTAGCTTGAAAAGTTCTTCCCAAAAAGAGGTTACTGGGCTTCATATCAAAGATCGTCTATTTTTTTATTATAATTTTTACAAAGAAAATGTTTCTTTCTTTAATGGGTTTTGTGTGCAATGGTTGCTTCTATGGTGAGGGGGCTTCATTCTTTCTAACTTCCATTCACAGATTGAATCGTTTGAAAATTACTTTTATTATTAAAATTTTATTTACAATGTCTATCTTGCCTTTTCATGATGTGATTAAATAGTATAAAGCATTTTATTTATTGAAAACACCCATGTGTAGGCTTGATCATTTAACACAGGGGTAACCAGTGTGGTACCGATGGGTGCCAGGAAGCCCCCAAGGATCACATTAGTAGCCCGCTGGTCTCTTCTAAAAATAGCTCATTAGTGATGGGACATTGTGAGTTTCTAGGAATGTTATAGAAGTGATCACTTGAAAATGTCAACACTGGCAGAAAGTTATACAAATAAAGGGTTGCGTTTCCTTTAATTATGAAAATCATAAACATGATGGTGGCCCTGTGGTCCAGTGGCTAGCTCTTCGACCTCACAGTGCAGAGGTTCAATCCCCGCTCCGGCCTCCCTGTGTGGAGTTTGCATGTTCTCCCAGGGCCTGCGTGGGTTTTCTCCGGGTACTCCGGTTTCCTCCCACATTCCAAAAACATGAATGGCAGGCTGATTGAACACTCAAACTTGTCCCTAGGTGTGAGTGTGAGCGTGGATGGTTGTTCGTTTCTGTGTGCCCTGCCGTTGGTTTGCTACTAATTCAGGGTGTCCCCCGCCAACTGCCCAATGACGACTGGGATAGGCTCCAGCAAGCCCTGCAACCCTTGTGAGGATAAAGCAGATTGGAAAATGAATGAATAAACATGATGATGATCTTGTCCTAAATGAATATCACCCATTGATCCATTTTCTAATCCGCTTATCCCCACGAGGGTCGTGGGGATGCTGGAGCCTTGTCCAGCTGGCTTGAGGCAGTAGGCGGGGGACAACCTGAACTGGTTTCCAAACAATCGCAGGACGCAGAGACCCGCCATGCATGTTTTTGGAATGTGGGAGGAAACCGCAGGACCAAGCGCAAACCCACCCTAGAACCAGGAGAGAATACAAACTACGCATAGGAAGGTCACTATCTAGCCCTGAGGCTAGATAGCAGCTGGCTTTCAAGTTATCAAGAATCCTACATTTCTGACGTTGATATGCATTTACTTGTTTTTGAAAAATGTTCTAAAAATATGTGATATAGCTGAGAGAGTTAATATAATACTGTCTACAACATTCATTCATTCATTCATCTTCCGTACCGCTTGATCCTCACCAGGGTCGCGGGGGGTGCTGGAGCCCATCCCAGCCGTCTCCGGGCAGTAGGCGGGGGACACCCTGAATCGATTGCCAGCCAATCACAGGGCCTGTCTACAACAGTGTTTAGGATAAGCATAAGATGTATTGACTGGAAGGAGTATAAAATAATTTGGCTGATTTATGGAAACCACCATCTCTACATTAACTGGGGTTACATGGAGACTTTTTTAGTCAATCTGTTTGAAACCAGTACAATTCAAGATCTCTGGGTAACTGTTTACATGTGATGCCAGGTATTCTGCTCTACCCATTACATTGCCACCATATTAATCAGAACATCAGTGTGCATACAGCCGTGTGACGTGCAGAACGAAGTAAACATCATGTGATTGATCAAGATGGAGCTCAGAGGACTGGGTAGCCCATGAAAAGGATAAATCCGCTTATAACTGAAAAAATGCTATGGGCCAAATATCAAATATCTGTATTGGGTTTTAAGATCAGGGTTGGATTAGTGTTGTGTATAGGTTGGCATCTAGCACTCTATTAAGAAAATTGGATGTGTTTCAGAGCCAAGCGTTGAAACTATGCTGTGGAGCTCGGGAGACCACACATATACATGCATTACAAATTGAAAATGGGGAAAAGGCTCTTTGGATTAGACAAGATAAATTGGCATAGATGTACTAGGCAAATTTCAGAGGACATAAGGAGGATCTCAAGACAGAGCTAAAACACCAGTTAAAAGTTTTGGATGGATCATACCCCATATATCTATCCATCAACCCCGACATGTGGTTGATGAGAAGTCCACTAGCTGACTTCTGGCTTTTGGACCTCAAAAGATCAGGTGGAATTATCTGATCCATCGTGGAAGGACATATTGTAGATAATTATGGTGACAGTATTGTACTGTATTCCAAGGCATCAAAATCTGAAGATCAAGTGGGTATTGCATTTCCATCCATCCATCCATTTTCCGAACCGCTTGATCCTCACTAGGGTCGCGGGGGTTGCTGGAGCCTATCCCAGCCGTCTTCGGGCTGGAGGCGGGGGGCACCCTGAATCAGTTGCCAGCTATGATTCCAAATTCTCATCAATAGAAGATAAAAGTTAAGTAATAATCTAGTTGTAGATACAGCAGAACGAGTTGTGATTCTTTTAACACCTTCTTGGGTCAAGCGTAACAGAGCACGCTAGCATAATGGAGCATGTGGGAGTAGCCTTTGCATTGCTGAGTATTCGAAATGGGTCATCAAGATCGAGAGAATCTTGTTTCAAGTATAGTCAGGAAGCTGGTTGAAGAGCTGAGGGGTCAGAGAATGGTCTTGAATACAGAAGACATTTTGACTATAAGACCAGTGAGTTATCTTTGAGTTGGAGGTCATGATTCGATTATTGGAGGTCAGATATTCGATTACTGTATCCAGACCCACACTCCATTTCAGAAGGTAGCGGTAACGCACCACAAGACAATTGCCAACTGCCATTAAGTAAAAGTAAAAGAAGAAGAAGAAGCAGAAGAAGAAAAAAATAACAACAATAGCATCAGAGTGAGAGGTCTTCCCTCGTGGTGCATCTTTGCTTTAAGAAACGTGGCCTTAGTGGTTTACCGGCTGGGTCGCATCTATTCCACGAGTGACACGCATGCGATTCCGGCTTCGTCCTCCGTTTCTCGACCTGTTTTCTACACACTTTCAGCGCCATCCACCTCCCCTGCCTTTACAGCTGCGATCCCCGGTGAGATATGTCTGAGGTGGAAAAAGCAAGCACCTCGGCTCAGGAGACCGCCGCCGCGCTCATGGAAGCCTTGAACGCCACTGACTCCAACGGGACGGACGCGTTCAACGCGACCGTCAAGTTCGTGGCCACGCCGGAGGGCACGGCACTGGCGTACGGCAGCCTGGTGCTCATGGCTCTGGTGCCCATCTTCTTCGGAGCTCTGCGCTCCGTGGCCTGCTCGAAGTCCAAGGTAAGACTGTCGTTAGCAGGCAGTAGCAGCGCGCACTATCGAGCTAGCTCTCGACCAGAGAAGCTATCTTATATCACAATATGTGATTCCTAAAGCTGCCTATGTAATTAATATGTTAACCGTTGTTGAATTTTGAGCTTGTGTTTGTTTTTACGTCCTTTAACATTGTTTCGGGCTCGTTTAATTGTGTGACGACTGTTGACGTCATCTCGTTGCACACGTAGTGGTTATTTTGCCGTCACCGGCGTTTGCGACCTGGATCACGCAAGAACTTGGTCGAGAGAGAGAACGTGGTGATCGATTAAAGTTGTTGAAGACGCGGTTGCTGCATTCGAAAACAGTTTGTCTTCTCGTCTTCTGTAGAGATGGGCTGCTTTGAGTGTTCGCTGAGAAACGGCTGAATGTCCCCAACAGTGTTGGGGAAGTTCATTTTCCACTAGCTTGTTCAAAGTTCAAAGTAAAGATCACAAATTTTAAAACTAAAATTTAAATCATGATTCGTAATGGAAATGTCTTGAATCACAATATGAACTCCACGATCCGATAATTGTCACGATATAGTGGCACGGTTGGCATGATAAAAAAAGCTTGTAGTACTGTTTAAAAACTCTCAATACTGTTAAAAAATAAAGCTTATCGTATTGCACACAAAAAAGCATTGTGTTTGCACACAACAGAAGTGACTTAGCCAGTTATTTGTTATGTCATTGTCTTTGTATTCAATCAGCGGCGCAAAGCATTGTGGTCTGTGTAGCTCACAATGCTTTGTTCGGTTGAAGCGGGTGAAGAGTAATTTAAAACAAAAAAAATCAGTCTCAATATGCTTCTTTTGATATCGTAACATAACGACAATTTTGTCACAATGTTAATATTGCAATATCGCCGTTATGGTTACATTCCAAACAGACCTCATGCGTTGCTTACAAGTATCGGCTTTAATGAATGTCACAATCCATTCTTTCACCATTCGTTATGTTACTTCAGCTCATACATTTAGTCTTCACAAATTGCAGACAGACATATTTTCAGAAATAGGAAGAAAACCTCAAACCCAAATCTATTTGTATTTGAGCTGTCAAACGATTAAAATATTTAATCAAATTAAAAATGCAACTGTCATAATTAACTCAAATTAACAAAGATTAATCGTGATTACTCACACATTTTTTCATTTCTGTATTTCCTTTTATATTTTTTTGTCCTATTTTTTAATTTTTTTAATGCTCTCATCAACACAGAATCATAAATCAGTTTTCTATGTGCAAAATGCAAATATTTACTGAAATAACAATTTCGATTTTCAATTTTACATGAACATTTTTCACTTGGAGCAGTTATTCACACATAATCTCTCACACAATATTACTGTCCATCAACAACAGTGAAAAAAATATTTTGTCACACAACAGCTGCTTTAACAGCTCTTTTTATGAAATCAAAACAGAGCAATATAACATTATCTACACACATCTAAGGTCCATCCACTTTATTTATATGGACACGGAACACTGTAACCTTCCACACAAAATAGTTCCAAACGAGTAACAATCGCGCCAGTGGCATACATCGTATTCGACAGGCTTAGTTAGTTAGTTAGATAAGATAAGATATCCTTTATTCGTCCCACACTGGGGAAATTTACAGCCTCCAGCAGCAAGAATGTATGTAGAAAGAAGAAAGAGAAAAAAACAACAAACATCTTTCAATTAAATGCAATATGAACACAAAATGGATAAATCGCAGTACTATTTACAATTTTCCTTCACATCATTTAATTATTATTATTGTTATGATTGTTATTTTTTATTCATCAGCCTGACAGCAGTCGGTAGGAACGAGCGTCGGTATCTCTCCTTCTTGCAGCGTGGGTGTAACAGTCTCTGGCTGAAGGAGCTACCAAGTGCTGTCAGGGTGGGCTGGAGGGGGTGGGAGGGACAGGCCATCATAGCGTTTAGCTTAGTTAGCATCCTTCTGTTGCCCACCTCCTCCAGAGTGTCAAGGGAGCAACCTAGGACAGAACTGGCCTTCCTGACCAGTCGCTCCAGTCTCTTTCTGTCCCGGGCTGAGATGCTGCCTGACCAGCAGACAATGCCATAATGGATGGCCGAGGCCACCACCGAGTTATAGAACGTCTTAAGGAGCGACCCCTGAACCCCAAAAGACCTCAGTTTCCTGTCCTTTCCTAATCATGGTGTCCGTGTTTGTAGACAAGTCCAGTTTGTTGTTCAGAAGAACACCAAGGTACTTGTAGGAGGTCACCCTCTCTATGTCCATACCCTGGATGTTCATCGGTGCTGGTGAGGACTTATTCCTGCAGAAATCCACAACCAACTCCTTAGTTTTCCTAGGGGTGATCTGGAGGAGATTCTGCTGGCACCAGTCCACAAAGTCCTTTGTCAGTCCCCTGTACTCCCGATCGCCCCCTTCTGTAATGAGGCCAACAATCTTGGAGTCATCGGAGAACTTCTGAAGGTGGCAGTTTGGAGTGACGTGTCTGAAGTCCGAGGTGTAGAGGATGAACAGGATTTGAGCCAGAACAGTCCCCTGCGGCGCTCCAGTGCTGCAGAGAAGCCGGTCCGACTCACAGCTCTGCAATCTCACGTACTGCGGCCGATTTGTGAGGTAGTCTATGATCCATGCTGTGAGATGGTGGTCCACTCCGGCGTTCTGCAGTTTGCCTCCCAGCAAATTGGGCTGGATGGTGTTGAAGGCACTGGAGAAATCAAAGAACATGATTCTCACAGTGCTCCCAGCCTTCTCCAAGTGTGATAGCACTGAGTGGAGGAGGTAGATAATGGCGTCTTCCACGCCGATGCCAGGCTGATAGGCAAACTGCAGCGCGTCCAGTGACGGGCTCACCAGCGGTCGAAGGTGGGCGAGGATGAGTCTCTCTAGCGTCTTCATCAGGTGAGACGTCAGCGCCACCGGTCTGTAGCTGTTCAGCTCCTTAGGGTGGGGGGTCTTGTGCACTGGGACCAGGCACGAAGTTTTCCATAGCTGTGGAGCTCTGCCCAGCTTCAGGCTCAGGTTGAAGATGTGCTGGACAATGTTACACAGCTGGTCAGAGCAGGTCCTGAGGAGCCGGGAACTGATCTTGTCCGGACCTGCTGCCTTCCTCACATTCATCTTCCTCTGTTGGTTCCTTACCTACTCTGTTGTGACGGACAGGCAGGAACCAGGTGACATACTGGGTTGATGAGAGCTGGTCGAAAGAGGAGGGGGAGGAGAAGAAGTCCTCAGTGAGAGAGGTTGCAGTTTGTGGTTGGGGGAAGGGACAGACGACTGGTCGAAACGGTTGAAAAAATGGTTCAGTCCATCTGCCCAGTCCTTGTCCTGTTCATTTGTTCATCTGAACTAGTTAGTTAGTTAGTTGCGCCCGTTCCTATTTGGAACATTGGGCGACGAGTTTCCTCCATTTGTCTTCTTTGGCAGTCTGTCCCCACGTCTTCTTTGGCTTACCTCTCTTCCTCTATCCACCCTCTGGCATCCAGTCCATGGCCACACTTGCCGGTCTCTCTCTTGGCAGTCGGAGTACGTGGCCGATCATTTTGGCAACCTCAGTCTCGGATATCTCTTTCGATGTAATATTTTGAGCTGGAGCTGGTGTCTCTTGATCGAAATTGAAGAGCACGGGAGGCATTGGTTGGTTGAGAACCTCCCTGAAGTGTTCCAGCCATCTTGCTTCTTGCTCCTCGTCGCTTAGAAGTGTCCTGCCATCCTTGCTCCTGATTGGCACGCTAGAGCTGCTCCTGGAATTGGTTAGCTCCCGCACGATCTTGTATAGGGTCGTCGTGTTGTTGTTCTCTGCTGCTTCCTGTGCCTCTCTTGCTTTCTCTTCTAGCCACTGTATTTTATCCTTCCTGCAACTCTTCTTCACTGCCCTGTCCACGCGTCTGTACTCCTCGTCTTCCATCCTCCAGCTCCGGAGCCTCCACTTTTGTTCTCTTTTTATCTTAGCCACTTTCCTTTCATCAATCAACTTCCAGGTGTTGTCTGTTATCCATCTCTCTTTGTTGGTACCTGTCATTCTGCCTATAACTGCTTCTGCAGTTTCAGCAATGGCACAAGAGAACATACTCCACTGCTCCTCAATGTTTGCAAGGTGTTGTGATACCTTGAGCTTCCTACTCAACTCCTCACAGAAGCTTTCTGAGAAGTTTTTATTCTTTAGCTTGTCCACTGCGTAAGGTCTCTTGGGCTGCACCTTTTTCACCTTCTTCAGCTTCAGCTTTATTTTACTCACCACAAGGAAGTGGTCTGAACCCACATCTGCACCTCTGTAGGATCGAATGTCAAGCAACGACGAGCGCCACCTTGTGTTGATGCAGATGTAGTCCAGTTCATTCCGGGTCCCGCCACCAGGTGAAACACAGGTTACTTTGTGGATCCGCTTGTGCTCAAAAAAGGTGTTGCCAATGCTGAGGCCGTTGGTACTGGTTAGCATCAACAGTCTCTCTCCGTTGTCGTTTGTGGAGCTTGCAGACCTATGTGGTCCAACTGTGGCATTCAGGCCCCTTCTGTCATTATCCAGTTTTGCGTTGAAGTCTCCAATCAGCATTTTGATGTCATGTCTGGGCATCTCCTCAAGCACGGTCTGGAGCTGGTTGTAGAAGGTGTTTTTATCGTCCGCTGAGGCAGCTTCGCTTGGGGCATAGACTTGTACGATGGTTACTTTGGCATATCTGGTGTAGAGCCTTGCTGTAATAATCCGTTCATTCACCGGCTTCCATCCATTCAATGCTTTTGCTGCACTACTGGAGAGGATGATGCCGACTCCATGGGAATGGTGGTCTTGCTTCCCAGAGTATAGAAAAGTTGGTCCATTAACCATGAGGCGCCCCTGCCCCGTCCACCTCATTTCACTAACGCCTAAGATGTCCAGGCGATAGTCCCTCATATTCTCAGCACCTGGTCCATGTGACCAGACTGGAACATTGTGCGCACATTCCATGTGCCTACTCTGGTGTTGGTTTTGGTTCCAAAGATCGGGGTCATCAGGGGTCGGGCTTCCTGCTGGTTTTCACCCGTCATAGATACATCCAAGGATGTGCCGTCTCTTCTTCACCGTGGTTTACCGGAATGGCTTCCTCTCGTCGTTTCTGTAACAGGTTTTTGTTTTACAGGGTGAGGTTGTTAACCTCACGCCCAACCCTCAACCTGGAGGACCAGTTTGATGCAGTTTAACGTCGTAACCAGGACAGGCTACCTGCTCTTTATTCACCAGAGGCTTATCAACCTCGTCTCTTATTTCTCTCCCAAAACAGTGTCTTCTCCCGCTTGGTGTACCATAGTCTTTTCCGCTACGTACAATCTCTGTTCATAGCTTGTAATGGAGGCACTTGCTGGCAATCCGTAGTGGAGTCGTTATTGATAATGATTTCAGCTTGAGCCAAGATGTGGACAATGTTGACAGGCTAACATGCAGTAACCATACATTTAGCTACGGCTTCAGCAAATTTGTTCTTCGTCGTGTTATCCATTTTCCTCGCTTTGAAATTATAAGATAAGATATCCTTTATTTGTCCCACACTGGGGAAATTTACAGCCTCCATAGCTGTTTATCTGAGACGGGGGGCGGAGTACTCACATCAGCTGTGTGCTTGGCCATTCAGTGGTATTTCAGACTCGACGTGCAATGATGATAGCTCAGTTTACGACTGCAAAACATATAGGTAACTTTGGTCTAGTCAGTGGAACAATCTGGCAACTTTTTAAAAGTAAACTTTCCATTCATAAACTCTTTAAGTATCCATTTTCGGTGTCTCGCGCTGCCGTGGCTGGCAAAACAAACGTGTGTGGACCTATGCAGCGCGCTTGTTGTTTTGTTTCTGGTTTATTTGTAGAGCAATGTAACATCCGCTGTGACGTGTGCCGCGTTAATCTCGCGAGAAAAAAATTTAATCCCGTTAAAATTCATTTACATTAATGCCAATAAAAACATGCTAAACCGACAGCTCTAATTTGTACACAAGCAATATAAAGTAACTTTGACATCAGATGTTCACGTTAAAAACTAAACTGCCACACTGATATTTACCGCTGACTTTGCTTTGATATTGATAGAAAATGTCTTCCTTTCATCAATGGTCAGTTTACCTTTTATTCCACTAGCAAAGAGGAAGTGAGCGAAAACGCAAACCCTGGAAATGGTCCATGCACACATTTCTGGAGATGAGAAAGTGGAAAAGAATCAAATTTACTGTGGCTTTGTTTTGCCATCATTCTTTCTCCTTTGCTCATTTATGAACATTCAATTGTGTGCTTTTCCCTCTGCATGACTAATTGGATTCAGTCCTGATCCTGCTTCTTTCTTCCTGTCATGAACATGAACAAGGACATATTTTAGACCTTGTCTTTGCTCATGGTCTACCGGTGTTAAATCTGGAAGTCCTTGAAAATGGGATTTCTGATCACATGGCAGTTTTATTTGACATACCGTATTTTCACGACTATTCGACGCACCGTACTAATGGCCACAGTCTCATTAATGGGTGACATTTCTGTATTTTACACATAGACAAAACGCACTGTATTATTGGCCGCAGTTTTACAGTGGTAAAACATACGCCAGCTTAAACATACGGCATGCATGCGCGCACTCTAACACATTAGCTTGAAGCATACGGTAGCACGCCAAGACATACAGATAAGCTAAACACACATTTTTAAAAAGGCAACGAAAGCAGAACTGAGTTCGGGTGTATTTTATTTAGCCATCGTACAATGTTCTCAGGTTTTTCGATCAATCATCACCCAGAAATCCATCAAAGTCCTCATCCTCTGTATCAGAAGCAGAGGACTGCACATCTCAGTTGTCATTGAATGCATCACATGCTAGTGTGAGTTGCTACGCATTGCCGAGCGGAAAGAAGGAGTAGCAACAGCAAAGTCAACATTTCTCTCGTGTGAAGCTTTCCCACATTTGAAAGTAAAGAACAGAGCGAAACATGGTGGCAGTGCGTGCGTGTGTAGAAAGAATTGAACAATTGTGCAAGTACCGTAATCCATCAAAAACGCCGCGTATTGTGGCGTAACTCGCCAAGCGCTGCCTCTCACTCTTTGTAAAGTTGTTTGCCACCGATCATCCATTGTTCCCATGCCGTTCGCAACTTTACTTTGAACATCCGGTTGATGCCAATGTCCAGCGGTTGGAGTTCTTTAGTCAAGCCTCCGGGAATAACGGCAACTCAGAGTTCATTTGCTTCACTTGTTTTTTCACCGCTGCTGTGAGATGGGCACGCATGCCAAAAGGATAACCGGTGGCTTTAAGTTTGAACTGAGTTTCGTAGGCGTGTCTTTTTGTCGAATTTATTTTCAGGGGTTCTTAGAAACCAAAACCGGAGTTGTTTTGCAACAATGCACATTGCCACACTCTAACAAGTGTTGGTACTGGCTTGAGGCGTCCCTCCCTTTAGCGTCCACTTACAAGCCCGCCCTTCACCATTGGCGGACTAGCTTGCCTGTCCTCTCTCTCTCTCTCTCTCCCTCTCCATATATGTATATATACACGCCCACCCTTCCCTGATTGGCCGACTTCTTTCCCGCATGCCTGGCCACAGTCACTTCCGCCTTTTCTCTATATAAACAGCGTGTCGGCTGTCAGTCAGATTTTGGAACTCGGCGCATATAAAGGACGCTCCGCACCATAAGGCATCCTGTCCATTTTGGAGAAAATTTAAGACTTTTAATGCCGCCTTATAGTTGTGAAAATACGGTAGTCTTATCGCATGCTGCTGTGAAATCTGGCGCTCAAAGTTGTAAACGCCAAATTTTTAACCCTCGTACTGCTAGTCGTTTCTCTGATGCCTTTAATAACCTTTGCGTACCCTCGTCTAACACAGAGGAACTCACCTCTTGGTTCGACTCGTCATGCCGTGCCATCCTGGGTTTGGTGGCTGCTTCAAAAACTGCTCCCAAAGCGTAAACCCGAGCCATGGTTTAACGACATTATCCGCGCAGCTAGGCAGGAGTGTCGCAAAGCTGAACGCAAGTGGAAAAAAGACAAATTGCACGTCTCTTATCAAATTTGCAAAGACTGCTGGCGTAACTACCAGCTCACAGTAAAAGAGGCCAAAAGAGAATATCTGTCGGACCTTATTCTAGCTAACCGTCACAATCCACGCGCACTATTTAAAACGATAGATTCTGTACTCAAACCCTCTGTGCCTACTTGCTCGGATTCTTCACCCGAGATGTGCAACAGATTCCTTCAGTTTTTCATTGATAAGGTCTCTACAGCTAGGACTCCGGTCTCAAATACTGCATCTGACCCCTCTGTCCATGTTCCATGTTCAGCTGTACTAAATTCTTTTGAAACTGTGTCCTTGGCGCTTTTGGAGGATGTAGTTCGCCAGACGAAGCCATCCGTCTCCCCTTGCGACTCTCTTCCCCCGCACTTCTTTCAGGAGGTTCTCCCGAGTGTTGGCGCATCGGTCTTGGATATCATCAACAGCAGCCTCTCTTCTGGTGTAGTTCCCCAACAGTTTAAACATGCTGTGGTCCAACCCTTGATCAAGAAACCTGGTCTTGATCCAGATGTGTTGTCAAGTTTCAGGCCCATTTCCAAACTGCCTTTCATTTCCAAAATTCTGGAAAAAGTGGTGCACATGCAGTTGAAACTTTTCTTGGATGAACATAACATCTTGGAGGTCTTCCAGTCAGGTTTCAAGATAATGCATAGCACGGAGTCAGCCCTGTTACGCGTTTCTAATGACATCCTCCTGGCAAATGACGCTGGAGACCACGTGTGTCTAGTTTTATTGGACTTAACTGCAGCATTTGATACAGTGGATCACAGTATTCTGCTGACTCGTTTGCAGCACTTGGTGGGCATTGGCGGCAGTGCTCTTGAGTGGTTTAGGTCCTATTTAGCTGACGGAACCTTTTGTGTCAGCCTTGGCTGCTCTGAGTCACGCACTGCTCCCCTGTCATGTGGTGTTCCACAGGGCTCAATTCTGGGGCCTCTGCTGTTCTCGCTGTATCTACTCCCATTGTGGGTTCCATCTTAAGGAAACATGGTATTCCCTTCCACTGCTATGAGCAAGAAAGACGCCTTCTCATTAAGGCCACTCCTATCCTGTCTGGAAGAAATCAAAACCTGAATGGCACAAAATTTCTTGAAATTCAACGAAAAGAAGACGCAAGTGATATTGTTTGGTCCCAGTGGCCCTTGTACATTCCATCCTGTAAACTTGGGGCCCCTGTCTCCTTATCTTAAGTCAACAGTCTCAAACTTGGGCCTTAAACTGGACAGTGATTTCAAACTCGATCGGCAGATTGGTGCCGTTGTTAAATCCAGCTTCTTTCACCTTAGACAGCTGGCCAAAATAAAACCTCTACTCTCACGTGAACACTTTGAGACAGTAATTCATGCCTTTGTCACATCCCAGCTCGTCCAGAATGCCGCTGCTCGCCTCTTGACTGGTACACGTAAGAGGGAGCACATATACCTCCCACTGCACATTAGGCAAGCCTCCTCACTGTCCATCTTCAAAGCCCTCCTCAAAACTCACTTGTATTATTTGGCATTCGACTCAGCATGACTTAGATTTGTTCTTGGTTTTACTGTTTGGTGCTTTCTACCGCCTTTATTACCGATTTGTCTTACTGTTTATTGTGCATGTTAAATTGCTCCATGTACAGCACTTTGTATGCAGCGATGGCTGTTTGAAAGTGCTCTATAAATACTGTTGACTTGACTGTCTTGTCCGTTTACATTTGTCTTGTCTGTAGGAGCTCGGAGAAAAAGCGTGCGAGTCAGGCATCCGAGTGAGTATGAAAGATGCTGTTTGTAAGCATGAAAACGTACATACTTTGTACGTGTATGTGTGCAACAAATTAACCGCCATCATATCACCATGTGTTTTGAAACACTTCTGATACTCAATTTGAATGAATATCAAGTTTTATAAAGGATCGTCGGAGATAGGCACTCAGAAATAACGACAAGACACTTCTGGCTACCAACAATAGGTACTTTATTGGTCCCACACAGAAATGATAACACAGTTCAAACAAGTTGTATGAAGCTAAAGAACTCTTACCGTGTGCCAGTTGGGTGGAGAGCCAACACCCTCAGCAGAGTGAGCTTCAATACGAGCTAGGCGTTCGTACGGTAACCCATAGCGGACTCTGCTGAATTAGCATCGCTCCCCTCCTTTTATCCTCTAAAGTGTGTGCATCGGGAGGGGTGAGTGGCCATTCTCAACCCTCCCTACGCCACGCTGTTTGTTGTGTAACCAAGTGGCACGGACTTGTAATCATTTACTTGCAATCATTCCAAAGCAGGTTCAAGAGTTTCCTCTGAGAAAATATACATTGGTTAAAGAAAACATCACAAAATATCTTAATATACCACCATGACGACCCTGAATCGCATCGACCGCATGAAAGTTTTTTCACACTTCCTCGCCCAACCCCGCCATATCATTAACTAATCAAGATTGTTTTACACTTTACCACCTCCGGTACATGAACCAATCAGATCACCTCTTTGGTCTTAATGTTGATGTGATGCATCTCATGAACAACAAGTATCAGGTTCTCAAGTGCACTTTGATAACAGTCAGGTGCAACAATTTGTAATGTAACCAGAACGGTGCCTCCAAAGTCTTTTAAGGCTGATTAACCATTTAAACGTGTGTTACCTTGTCATTTATCAAACGAAATTGCAATAACCACAGAAGAAGAATGTGGTAAAATAAGTACCCGCATCTCTGTCCTGGCTGCTGAGCACCGCGTGACTAAAATGATGATGAATTACTGTCAGTTGTAGGTAACGCGCAGCAAGTCGTTTTCCAACAAGATGGTACCCCTGCACTTTATTTGTGTGAGGTTTGAATGCTCCTGGATGAGCAGTTCAGGGCTCCATAGATTGGTCATCGTGGTCCTGTGCAATGGGCTCACCATTCGCTTAATCTCACACCATTTGGGCTCCCCCCGTGAGTTGGTTACCTTAAATAAGTTATTAAATAAGCCCTCCATTAATTGAGGTACAAATCATTTAAAAATTGTCGGCCTCTCCTTTGTGGAAATTCTCCCATGGGGGGGGGGGGGGGGGGGATGATGGAATGTATCATCTGCTGAACGTGAGGGAATACTGTATTTTCATTCATTCAGTCCTTTATTTCAGATTTTAAATACTTACTTAAATATTTTAACTCAGATTTTAGCAAAGAACCGAAAAGATGACCCAACATGAGTTGCAAATATTTCACAATAACCTAAAGAAGAGCTGCAGAGATATAATGAGGGTTTTAAATCTCAATTCAGTATATATTTTTGAGAACCGTTTTTGAGCTTTTATTGCTTCTGCTTGGAATGGTTAAACTAGTGGCGGGATTGTGTTTTAATTCGTAGACTTCTAACCTTAAGTGTGTTTATGCAGGAATAAGTTCCCAGTAATTCATGCCCCTATATGTGATAATCATATTGAAATTTGGCGTGGCCTGGTGGGCCACTGGTTAGGACGTCCACCTCACAGTACAGAGGTGTGGGGTTTGATTCTGACTCCGGCCTCCCTGTCTGGAGTTTGCATGTTCTCCCCGGGCCTGCGTGGGTATTCTTCTGGTTCCTCCTACATTCCAAAAACATGCATGGCAGGCTGATTGAGCACTTTAAATTGTCCTTAGGTGTGAGTGTGAGCGTGGATGGTTGTTCATCTGTGTGTGCCTTGCGATTGGCTGGCAACCCGTTCAGGGTGTTCCCCGCCTACTGCCCGAAGTCAGTTGGGATAGGCTCCAGCACCCCCCACGACTTTTGTGAGGATAAAGCGGATCGGAAAATGGATGGATGGATCTTATTTGTATCATTAAAATAAACCCGTTGCAAATCAGCAAACTAGAAGACAGAATGGCTTCAGATAGAATACACTACCGTATTTTCCGCACAAAAAGATGCACTGGATTATGAGGCGCACCTTCAATGAATGGCTATTTTGTAATTTTTTTTTCATGTTAGACGCTTCGAACTAAAAGACACAATCTACAATGTGTCCACTAGATGGTGCTACGCTCCTTCCATTCAACTCGAGAGACGTCCGTTCAACTTGAGAGTCCTTTCAACTTGAGAGGCGTTCACGACCGCCTCTGAAAAATGTAAATTGAAAATAATGCATCGAAACAGAAAATCAAGCGAGGACGTCACAAAATAAATTATATATCCCCCTACAGAATTTATTTTGTGATTTCCTGGCTAGATTTTCTTAGTGGTTTCATTGAAGTCAGATTTAATTTACGTTTTTCGGAGGCGGCTCTCGAGTGGAACGGAAGAAAGCACGGAGACGGACAAAGACGTACAGTACCTGTAAATAGGAGCTGCTGGAAAGGCAGCCACTTTCGCGGTGCCATCTTGAAGTCAAAATAACACAACAAGATGTCAGTCGTAGTTATTTATTCCTTTGTTGTGTATTCACAAATGATGAAATCACAATATAAATAATGTAGGGGGGGGCAATAGAATTTATTTTGTTATATCCTCGCTTGCTTTTCAGTTTTGATGTATTTTCAATTTTTGTAGTTTCATTGAAGTAATCGTTAGTTTACGTTTTTCGGTGGCGGTCTTGAACGACTCTCGAGTTGAACGGAAGAAAGCACGGAGATAGACAAAGATGTACCTGTATTTGTTGAGACTGTTTTAAAAAATTAACACCACAGCTCTCCTTTTTTCGGAGCTGCAACACATACTTATTTAATCAAGCAGCGACACAGTTCAGTGAAACAACAGCAAGTTACAACATTGGAAGCATGTCTCCAGGAAGGAGCCATCTTGGAGTCGACATATTCCCATACTGACCATACAAAAGACGCACCGGATTTTAAGGCGCTCGGTGAACTTTTAAGAAAATGGAAGACTTTTTGGTGCGCCCAACATTGCGGAAAATATGGTACTCACAAAAAGTTGCGTTTTTGGGTTAGATTTCTTTCAATGACATAATAAATACATTTGGGTAAAAGTTGCACCTAAAATGCACTCCAACCTGTGCAGATGAAATAACCTTAATTTGATCTTTTTAAACATTTTGAATGTAAATGTCAAACTGGTCAAGGTTTTTGCTGATTTTTTTTTTTTTCAATAATCTGAAACAAGAAGTTGTTTGATCATCCTCCCCGCCAAAAGTTATGGTTGATTTCAAATTTGTATTTAGCAGTCCTTTTCATCATGCTGTTCATCTTTTCACCTTGTGAGCGCAAGACGACACTTCGTAACAACCAACCAGCAGCACTTTGCCATCGCGAGGCTTTGGAATGAAGGTTTTCAGAGGGAAATTGCCACTGAGCTTCGAGTTTGAGTCATTAGCCGGTTTCTGAGTGACTGTAAGAGTCCCAGAAAGGACTCAATGAGGACATCCTTGGAAATGTTCATGACTCAAACACCTGTTGTGAATTCGACGAGGATATCCTTGGAAATGTTCATGACTCAAACACCTGTTCTGAATCCAGCTATTAATTGAGCCAAAAGCACTGAGACGTGGGATGGTTGGTCGTGTGCATTCAAAGATTTCGACAAATTAATTTCACAGAAAAGCCAAATACCCCCAACCTTTTGTGCAGGGCTCAACGCAGCTGCCTGCTCGTTTATACTTTTCTCAGTCATATAAACATCCATGTTTATTTACCTATGATTGTGTCTTTTTTGACGTCTGTGTCCTTTGGTGAAGAGTTGCAGCAGCCATACGTGGTTCATCACATTCAAAGGTTTGACAAACAAAACTAACTGGAAGTGTTAAAAGTACCCCTGCTGCTGTCTGCAGAACACTTCTGACATGCCGGAGACCATTACCAGCCGGGATGCTGCCAGATTCCCAATCATTGCCAGTTGTACTCTCTTTGGACTCTACCTTTTCTTCAAGGTCATCTTGCAAGTTCTTCCTTACACTTGACTCAAAGTATTCATAGGATTGTAAATGGCTAAGAAACACTTGGTGTCTAGCGGTAGGACCTAATACATACACATTTATTGTTCATTAGGATGACCATGCCTGACCGCTTGTAATAATAATATAATAAGAATACTATTTATTTTAATATTTTATTTGTAGGCACCTTTCACGGCACTCAAGGACACTTTACAACCAAGAGCAAATAGTAAAACCACAGATAAAATTATAAATAAAAGAAGAGAAAGGTTTAAGGTGGATATGCTAGTCTGAAAAGGTGGGTTTTGAATGTGGGAAGAGAGTCAATATTACGAATATTGTGGAAGTGAGTTCCAGAGCTTGGGGGCAGAGCGGCTGAAGGCAGAGGGTAGAGAGAGGTGGAGGGAGGATGAGGACCTGAGTGAGCGAGAGGGAATGGAAATTTGAAGATTTGACAGATGGGGGAGTTGGGGGGGCAAGGTTATGGATGGTTTTGAATGTATAGAGAAATATTTTGAAATTAATTCTAAGTTTGACAGGGAGCCAGTGGCGCTGTTGGAGGATGGGGGTGATATGATGGAAGGAGAGGGTTCTCGTGATGATCCGGGCTTCTGAATTCTGAACAAGTTGAAGTTTATGGAGGAATTTGTGATGGACACCGAAGAGAAGTGAATTGCAATAGCCGATAGGGGAGGTGACGAGACTGTGAACAAGGATAGCAGTTGTGTGAGGAGTGAGTGAGGGATGTAGACGGTTGATGTTGCATAGGTGGAAATATGCGGACTGGGTAATGTTGTTATTGTTGGGTATTGTTATTATTGATGTGGAAGTGGAAGCATAGTGAGCTGTCGAGGATGACACCCAGGCTCTAAATCTGAAGGTAGGGGGACACAGTAGAGCTGTCAATAGTGTGGGAGAAAATGACGGCTTTGTGTAGGCTCGATTTGGTACTGACGAGGAGGAGTTCTGTTTAATTGCTGTTAAGTTTGAGGAAGTTATGGGTAAACCAAGATTTGATTTCTGAGAGACGGTGTGAGAGGGAGGAGGGAGGCGTCAGGTTTGCTGGAGTGGTAGAGCTGGGTGTAATCCACAAAGCAGTGAAAGTGTATACCAAAATCGCGAAAAATATTGCCAAGGGGAAGAAGGTAGATGATGAAAAGGAGGGGACACAGGACAGAACCCTGGGGCACACCAGAAGAGGAGGGATTGTGAAGTGAAGAATTGAGTTGGATGAACTGAGAGCGGCCAGTGACATAAGAGTGAAATTAACGTAGGGGGTTGTGGGTGATGCTTATGGTGGAGAGTCTTTTAAGGAGGATGGGGTGAGAGATGGTGTTGAAAGCCGCACTCGGGTCAAGGAAGATCAGGATGGAGATTAAGCCAGAGTCTGCTGCCATGAGAAGATCATTTGTGATTTTTATCAGGGCTGTTTCAGTCCTGTGACGGGGACAGAAGCCGGACTGGAATTGTTCATAGAGACTATTGTCGGTGAGGTGGAAGTGGAGCTGAGAGGCAACAATTTTCTCAAGAATTTTAGAGATGAAAGGAAGGAGATGTTTTTTTATTGAAATCATTGGGATCTGAACCATTTTTTTTCAGGATTGGGGTGACGGCTGCAGTTTTGAAGGGGATAGGAACAATTCCAGTAGACAGTGAGGAATGAATCATGGCTGAGATGAAGGGAAGCAGAGAGGGGTAAGCAGGATTTGACGAGGACTGTAGGGAGGGGATCTTGCTGACAGAAGGAAGTCTTGGATTTGATGATGAGGTCTGAGATTAATGAGAGATGGGGGAGTTCAAAAGAAGATAACGGTTCGCAAGGGGTAGGATGGTCAGAGGATGGGAGGGGTACAGAGGACCCCAGGTGCTGGTGGATTTTGTTGATTTTTTTGTTTTTTGTTTTTTGTTTTTTCATTGAAAAATAGGAGAAGAGTGTTGCAGGTGTCAGAGGAGTAAAAGTGAGGTAGTAGGGAGACAGGGGATTGAGTGATTTTGTTCCAGAGAGAAAAGAGAGTCTTTGTATTTCCAGCGTTGGAGCAGACGAGTCCAGAGTAGTATTGTGATTTTACTTGCGAGATGGAATCCTCGTAGACGGATAGTTGAGTTGTATAAATGTCCGTGTGAGCGGTGAGACCAGTTTTCCTGTGTGGAAATATAAATTTGAATTGTTAATCGATCAAAATACACTGAACCAACATATGCACATTTATCCAATTAACATATTTCCCACACTGTAAGGCACACCTAAAAGCATTCAATTTTCTCAAAAGCTTTATAATCCGATGTGCCTTACATATGGATCAATATTCAGATTTCTTGGATGTAGTATTTTAAATGTTCTTTAAAGCGCTTTGTTTAGCTGCAGCGCCTGTGAACGCGCTACATTAATCAACCTGTATTATACTGCATTCTGTTTAGCGTAGCTCAATCTAGTGGCTGCATAACGCAATCACAGCCATAATTGTTGCTTCTATTCAATACGCGTTACAATGCGGTGCGCCCTATACATGAAACCAGTTTTAAAATAGGCCATTCATTGAAGATGCGCCATATACTCCGAAACGCCCTATAATGCAGAAGATACAGTGACCACGCTGAAAATTTTATGACCTGGTTGATTTTAAAATGGTGCAAATAATATGCACAATAACCTGCTCTGCCACAATACTCAGAAGTCGTTATTAGAGAGATGTAACTGACAGGGGTGCAGGTCTCTACTCAAGGCAAGGAAGCATTCAGCTGGCGACTAGATCAGTGAATTTAGTGGCACAAGCTGTTGAACGTAGCAGTCAACAATAGCACGTACTTAGCAGCAAACTTGCGGTTACGTATTAGCTGGTGAAATTAACATAATAATTTAACATAACGTTTGGTGCGGTGCTATTGCAGGTGTTTTCTCAAGCATACATAAACCTGCTGCTGTCTGTCTACTTCTTTGTGCTTGGCGTGCTGGCGCTATCCCACACGATAAGGTAATTCGCACAGCTTTGCACATTGAAAGGCGCCCGGTTGGAATCTAACATGGGTTAACCCATCTTCTTCTTCTTCTTCTTGATCTCCAAAAGTCCTCTTCTGTCCAGAGTCATTCCCTCTTCTGTGCCAAACAAGCAGTACCAGCTGCTCTTCACGCAGGGCACTGGGGAGAACAAAGAAGGTGGGTCCAAGAAAACGTGTTCCTCCTCTTCCCCTTGCCTGAACGCGCCGATTGTCAAATTTTGTTTTGTCTCTTTAGAGATCATCAACTACGAGTTTGACACCAACAACCTGGTGTGTCTGCTTGCCAGCGGCGTGGTTGGCGTCTGGTACATTCTCAAAAAGGTATTGCACGTTGCGGTCGGCGTGATAAGACACTCGAAGCCAATTATCTTTTACATCGAACCGGCCAATAACACACCGGCGTTGATGTGGCCGCACAGCATTGGATCGCCAACAATCTCTTTGGCCTGGCGTTTGCTCTCAACGGGGTGGAACTTCTGCACCTGAACAATGTCAGTACCGGATGCATCCTTCTAGGTGGACTGTTTGTCTACGATATCTTCTGGGTAACAGCCGATCTCACCTGAAATGAATAAACGTAATATTGGTGCTGACACTCACTCTTGATGTTTTTCAGGTATTTGGTACCAATGTCATGGTGACCGTCGCCAAGTCTTTTGAGGCGCCAATTAAACGTGAGTATCGGTTGTTTTTGATAACGAGACTTTTTTTTTTTCTCATCACATGCATTGACGTGACTCAGTTGGTCCAATTTGTTGGAACTCCGCCAATGGGATTATTACTCAAAGAGACCGAGATTGACGTGTTGACGTCCTCACTGTCTCTCCCTGCCAGTGGTTTTTCCTCAAGACTTATTGGAGAAAGGTCTGGATGCCAGCAACTTTGCGATGCTCGGTCTCGGTGACATTGTGATCCCGGGTATCTTCATTGCGCTGCTGCTGCGGTTTGACGTCAGGTAAGCCTGCAGACTGATATATGATATGTCTTGTACGTTTTTTGTGCTCTTTTCTCATTTTTCTTCTCATTGCTATTCTTCTTGTTGTATTCATCTTTCCTCTTGCTACTCCTTCTGGTCATTCTTCCACTGGTTCTTTTGCCACTTATTTGACTTGTATTTGTTTCTCTACTTCTACTTGTTGTTGTGCTTATCCTTCTTGTTGTACTTATTTTTGGTTCTCTGCTTCTGTTTATCGTACGTCATATGCGTATAACGACTGTAAATGTGTACTTCTTCTTGTCTGTCCTTTGCTTTCATTCCCTGTCTACTGTCTGACCTCTACTTATTTGAACCCTTTGATGCATAGCATGGGTCAAAAGTGAAAATTAATTTCATCATTCAGTGTTCAAGGTATTCCTTAATTAACTTCTTTTTGACCATCATACACAATTATTTTATTTTTTACTTTCTTACTTTTTGAATAAAAAACATTTTCATATCACTACCCTTCTAATGCACAACATGGGTCTAAAATGACCCATATTCATTTTCATGTTATTTCATTCATGGCTGAGTTTTTTTATGATGTAACTTTAAAAACATTTAATTTGATCAATTACTCTTCCAACTATGCAGTAAATATTTAGTTTTTGATTACCACTGGTCATTATTTCCACTTTTCCTTTCTTTTGGTATAGCTTTTGTATTTCGACTTCAAGGTTACACACATGGGCCAGAAAGACCCACATGTATTTACTAGCTTTTGCACTTGGAGTGAAAAAATATTTCACAGCTTTGCAAAGGTCCCCCTTTGTTCATCTCTAATACATGCATTGTTTTTCAATTGCTCTAATGTTGCCTCAAAATACGTTTGGTGACAATTGTGAATTGCACATATTTGATTAGGTTTAGGTGTATCTGGAAATCCAGCTTTCCTGGATGAAGAAGAGTCCTCTCATGACACAGAAGACTCTTCTGATCAATCGTCTGAAGAGGAAACTCGGACTCAGTCCAATAGACTGAGTAAAAATGGATCTGCCTGGAATTAGAATCCTCCACACTCATGGCAGAACAAGAAGCCACAAACATCTTGAAGGAGATGTCCAGGACCTCCTCCTAGAACATGGATGGGCAAACTACGGCCCGCGGGCCAGATCCGGCCCGTTGGGGTTTTTAATCCGGCCCGCCGAAGATTGGTTCAGAATACAGTACAAGGTTTGATGTGAATTCCCTTAATTTATTTCATGTTTACTTGCAATGACTGGCGTTCAACACCAGGTGGCGCTGTGACTTTATTTTGCAGTGCCCGTACCCCGAAAGAATGAGAGAGAGAGAGAGAGCGCTCTAGAGAGCGAGCCATTTCTAATTCAGTAATCGCTCTACTTCTACTGGTTAGATCGCAAGCCATCTGCAGCAATGTCAAAGAAAAGAAAAGTCGACAGTGAGTGCCGGGTGTTTAAGAAGGAAGGCCTAAATACTTTTTTACCAAAGTCCCATCCAAGGCTGTATGTCATACATGCTAAGAAACTGTTGCGGTTTTAAAAGAATACAACATCAGCTGTCACTTTACCACTAAACATGCTAATTACGCCAGCAACCTTTCAACACAAGAACGTACAGCCACCGCTGACAGGTTGCTAGCAAGTTTGCAGGCTCAACAAAACACCTTTACTTTACTTGCATCCAAGAAGCAAGCACGATGACAATTTTTTTACTGACATTCAAACTAGCAAGAGCCAGCAAACGGTCATACAGAGGCACAAATTACCTTGGAGAACGCTCACCAACGTTACCACAGACGGATCACCGAATCTGAATCCGATGCTGAAGAGAGTTCAGGACAGGGTGGAAGAGGACAACCCTGAGCAGGAGGTAATTTTCCTACACTGCATAATTCACCAGGAAGCACTGTGTAAATCCATGCTGCAGCTTGACCACGTAGTGAAGCCAGTTGTGAAACTTGTCAATTTTATTCGAGCGACGGGACTTCACCATCGTCAATTTATTCAATTCCTTGAAGAAGCTGACGCAGATCGCACGGATTTATTGTACCATTCTAATATCCACTAGTTAAGTTGGGGAAAGTATGTCAACGTATGTGTGGGCTCAAACGGGAGATTATTTCATTTTTAGAGCAATTTGATAATGGTGACAAATTTCCTGAGCTGAATGACACAGATTGGCTTTGTGATTTTGCTTTTACTGTGGACATACTGACACATATGAACGAACTGAATATGAAGCTCCAAGGGAAAACCAGTTTGTGCATGAAATGCAAGCAAACGTCAAAGCCTTCAAAAGCAAGCTGATTTGATTTCGAAGCAAAAGTCAGCCAAGTCATTTGCTCATTTCCCCACACTGGCTACGTTAAAGGAGGCCCCACAACATGGGAAAAAATACAGAGAATCGCTGGATGACCTGCATGAGGAATTCTGCTGTCGCTTTTGTGATTTTTGGAAAAATTGACAGGGCACTTCAGCTGGTGTCATGTCCCTTCTCACAAGACCCGGAAACAGTGCCACAGGAGTTGCCGTTGGAACTGATAGATCTCCAATGTGACATGATGTTAAAGGACAAGTTCCACTTCCTGAAACTCGATGAGTTTTATGCTTCGTTAAGTGCAGCCAAATTTCCAAACATCCATACTATGGCACGGTGAATGCTGGTGTTGTTTGGCTCGACATATGTGTGTGAACAGACTTTTAGTGTGATGAACACAAACAAAGCACCCCATAGATCCCGGATGAGTGATGAACACCTCAGATCTGTTCTGAGAATTGCGACAACACGATTCCAACCAGACTGCTCCCATTAAAAAGTATGTTAATACTTTAATGCTTTTGTTCTGTTCATGATTAATATGTTCTGATATGTTAATAAATCTATCTTGTGCTGACCCGGCCCGTCTATCAAATTTTAAGTCAATGTGGCCACTGAGCCAAAATGTTTGCCCACCCCTGTCCTAGAACATCAGCTGTTTCACCAAAAGATGCATGGGATATGTTCATGAGCAGTGGTCACCAACATGGTGCCCGCGGGCACCAGGTAGCCCGTGAAGACCACTTGAGTAGCCCGCCAGTGCCTGGACATTGTGATTTGCTAGTAGAAATTATGATTTAAAAATGCAAACATTGGCAGTACTGTGAGACATTTCGAAACACGATCAAAGTCTGACAATTTAAATCATCAAGTATTAAAAATAACACATCCTCATATTATTGAAGGTATTTTGGACAAATATGTTATTTCAGACGTGTATCAATTTGGTAGCCCTTCACACAATCGGTACACATGAAGTTGCTCTCACCCTCAAAAATGTTGGTGACACCTGTTCATGAGTGACATCTTTGAGGAGATTCTAAAATGCACCAACTTAGAGGGACGAAGAACTGCCACAATAAAAGGGAAATAGTGGAGAAACATTGACAAAGAAGAATTCATGGCCTTTATCGGGATTGTGTCACCATAGATGAGTAGTTCGTGCCATTCCGAGGCAGGTGCATGTCCCGCCGGGACATGTCCAGAAAGCCTGCAAAATATGGGCTAAGAATCTTCTGGATGTGTGACGCAAGGGTACTTTATGGAATAGAAAGAACTGTCTCTACAGGGAGACAACCAAGACCAGAGGTTCAAAGAAATTTAGGAGAATGTCATCCAACAATTGTGCAGTGGAATCACAGATAGGTGAATGTATAGTACAATAGAGAAAGTAAGTTTTAGCACAATGCCTACATAAATTATAGTTTATTTTTTATTTGATTTCTCTATAGGCAGAATAGAATACAATGCATTGCAGCCAGTTCATAGTTGTTAAACTACTGATGAAGCGAAACTCAATAGCCGTGTTCTCTCTTATCAAAGCTGTGTGACAAAATGGCAAACACATTGCAAATATCAAACACAAATGTTTGGTCTCCTGCGTAAGTAATGACCTGACGCAAATTATTATAGTTAAGGTAATTTAGTCACACTTTGATGAATGGGTCAACTTTGACCCATGTGTGTAAATGTCATGTAATATTAAAAACTATTTTTGTTCATGAAGTATGAAAGAAACAATGGAAATAATGATCAGTGGTAATCAAAAACAAGGTATCTAAGGAACCCTTGGAAATCCTGATGATAAAATTAATTGATTTAAAAAGAGAACATAAAAAATTACTCAGCCAGCATGAAATAACATGGAAAATGAATGCAGGTCATTTTTGACCCATGTTGTGCATTAGAGGGGGTGTGGTCATGTTGTGCATCAAAGGGTTAAATTTATGTGTTCTGCGACATGGCCCTCTTTCCACTTGTTTTTCCTCCTTTCATTAATCTACTTATTCTACTTGTTTTGACATTTTCTTCTGATCCTTATTCAACTTCTTGTTTTACTACCGGTACTTGTTCTTGTGCACTCCTTCTACTTCTGTTTTTTTACTCCCGTTTCTTCCATCTGATCCCTTACCTCTCCAATTTGTTTTTCCATCTACTTGCTCTAATCCTTCTACTTGTTCTTTTTGTATGATTCTACTTGTTCTGCCAATCATTTCTCTCCTTCTTCTACTTTTTATTGTTCTTTGTCTGCAGCCTGAAGAAGAACAGCAGGACATATTTCTGCTCCAGCTTCCTGGCCTACATCTTCGGACTGGGCCTCACCATCTTTGTTATGCACACCTTCAAACATGCACAGGTGAGCCGTTTAGGGTCACTCAAGTTCTCTCTGCCCGCCCCTCAGACTCACTAACATGCATTTGTGTCCTGGTCAGCCCGCTCTACTTTATCTAGTGCCTGCCTGTGTGGGCTTCCCAGTTGTGGTGGCACTCATCAAAGGAGAACTTACCGAGATGTTCAGGTGAGTAACCAGGGCAAGAAGGTCATACAATCTGTGCCGCTGCCGTCACGGCAACGCCTTTCGTTGAACACAGTCTGCATCCATGTCCTGTGCATTCCTCTTCCTCGTCTCTATCTGCCGGCATTTCGGTGTCTTTGTCTACCTCATCTGTCTGCATCCACTCCCTCTGAATTCCTCTTCATCCCCTGTGTGTTTTCATTTTTCTCCCTGCTTTTCTGCATCCACATGCTGTCTCATCATCTTTCTTCTGTCTGTATCCCCTTCCTGTCTTCTTCCTCTTCTGTCCGCATCCACTTTTCATCTATTCATTTTGCTCATTGTCTGGATTCCAGTCCCTGTCTTCATCGCTATCCTCTTCCTCCTTTTGTGCTTTCACTGCCCATGTTTTTATCTTCTTTGCTGTATTTATCCACTCCCTGTCTTCATCTTCCTCCGCACTGTTTGTAGTCGCTTCCTGTCTTCCATCGCGTTGTCTGCGTCCACATCCTGCCTTCCTTGTCCTCCTTTGTCTTCATCTATCTATTATTCTTCCTCATGTCTGCACTGCATCCACTTTCTGTCTTCTTCTTTCTCTTCCTGTGTGCAGTAGTGGTGGGGTCGGTATCTATATCTGATCGAAGCTATTGTGATGACAGCCTAGTTCCAGTTTTGCTCTGGTATACACCATTGCGGTTTTGTTAAACAGGTGAACACCCAGGTTACCATTTTCTATCCGAAATGTTTTATATTTGTTGTGAAGGGTTGATCTTGAACAACTTCTTCATTTTAAGCAAACATAAAATACAGAAAAGTTCAATGAATGGAGCAATCTTTTGGATGTTTGGATTGTTTCAAAACAATACCTGGAAAAAAATTATCACTTGTTTAAGAAAAAAATTCTGACGTCTGTGTGTGGGGGGGGGGGGTATAATTTTATATTTACCAACGTCCTAATGATGTCCTGGATTTACCGTTTGACCAATATAAAAGGCAAACGTCCTCAAAACACTTAAAGGACATGAAAATTCATTGGAAAATGGCAATTGGATGATGTATCTACCTCATCGGCATTACTGGACCTGCGTTTACTATATATCGGATAGGTACTAAAATAGTACTGCACGGTACACCAATCCTTTGCTCCCACCTACTGTCGACGTTTTTCTTTCAGCACTGTCATCCTTTCAGTCTCTCCTTCTTCCTCACATCGTCTTAATTCTATTTCTTGGCCCTTTCTCCCTTCCACCATCCCTCCCCTTGGAGCACGTAGCTATGAGTCATCCGAGGGTGTCCTTCCAGCCTCTCCCAGGCTCACTTCCTTCCCAAGCATCAGCAGCTCCCCCGCCAGCCTCTCTGCGTCCATGAACGCTGCCAGTATGGCAACAGATACCTCCCACCGGCGTCGCTTACAGGCCGCCGCCACGTAGACTGACTGTCCCTGTATGGCATTTGCCATCAGACGGCTACTGCTCACGTCTTCTTCCTGTCCGGCCTCATCATCATTATCATCGTCATCTGTTCTCCTCCAGGTACGAGGAGTCCATTGGGGATGAGGGGCTAGCTAAAGATGACTCGTCCGAACCACTGAAGAAAGACCAATAACATTCACTGAGCGCCCATGCCTCGAAACACCCACATTTTGCCAGCCTCCGCCCACCGCATCCCATTCAGCTGCTTCCTGCCAACACTTCCGACCACTTGGCATTCTACACCCTTATTGTCTGCAGGAGGGCGGGGACCCAGGAGCCCTCTTCCATCAATAAGTTGCAAGGATGGGCAGATGGGGGGGCAGGGACTTCTCACAAGCGAGGGGCACGGTCATAATCGGATGATGGGTAGAGGTGACAACATACATTTGACCTGGACGATGCATTCAGAACTCAAAAGGACGTTTTTGTTTTGGAAGTGATTGAGAAATTTAACACGAGCATTCTTTTGTCTTTTAATTCTTATTCATGTATCCTTTAGACAACAACAAAAGCAGACAGGGTTGGGATGTGCCTTTTCCACCCTAATTATTTTATAATCTTCATGATTAGTGACGAACCAAACAGTTTGTCTGAGCCTGTCATGGAAAGATAGGCTCCCAGTAGAAATATATTCCATATGTAGATTGTTATAAATATCCTAAAATTGCCTTCAAAGTACTGTCCTAGCATTTGGTGTGAAATAATTCTTTATTTTGATCATGAAACCTCATTATAAAAGCCCCTCGCCCTCATCTGCGCACCTGCATCTAAATGCTAATGGGACCGGGTTTGGCTGTCATCATGCGTCTTTTTCTGTTTGTTTTTTTAAGATCCTTCTTGTTTTTAGGTGCATTAGGGTAAAATAAAGGGAGTTCTGAGAAGGTGCAATGGGTATTTCACAATAAAACCGCAGTTCACATCAGTGTGTTTTTTGTTGTTGTTTCTGTGCTTTGTGTTACGATTGCTTAACGGACTTTTAGGAAGTGCTTATTGTTTGGAACGGTACATTTGCTCTCATAATCTGCTGCATTTCCCTCAAGTTATCAACGGTTCATTCTCCATTGTTGATCCTTTTGTTTTTGCTCAAGTTTCCTTTTTTTAATTTGATGTTGAGAGGGGGGAAAATGTATGAATAATTATCTTGCTTGTGTACAACTCCCTTTGGTTGAGGACTGCATGTTTTTGGTGTTTGGCAATGCATAAAGAAGCATACATTTTACATCTCAGACTCAAGTGTTTGTGTTGCCGTGTCATCTGATGTTCGGTAATTTCCTGTAAAATGTCATGGGAACATTCACACACAAGACCCAATGGGTTATCAAGCTTCACCACGATGCTATGCGCTCACAAACTAAAACGTTTTTTAAATGGGTGGTTCGGAGGGGATTCATATTGAAATTAATCTGCGAATTTGCAGTTTATAACTAAGATAAGAAAATCCCGCCATCAATTGTGGCGATACAATGTGGCCCTGTTAACACGAATTCCACTCAACACAGGGTGTCCGTAAGGTTTGGGCACATGGTAAAAAAAACCAAACAAACATTCTTAAGGTTAAATTATTCTGCAATTTTGCGGTAAGACAAACTTCTCATCCCCTTAGGAGTGCCAAATCAATTTGCTCTTAAGACAGTCATCTTCATTCTGGAGAAGAAAAACAATATCAATAAAGGAGTGAAATCTCCTTTTACCCAGACCAGGGGTCGGCGACCCAAAATGTTTAAAAAGCCATATTGGACAAAAAAACATTTTTTTACGGTCTGGAGCCGCAAAAAAAAAATACAACTTGCAATGAAGGAAACACATGCTGTATGTATGTAGGAGACTGGACTCTCTCAGATTTTTTTGTTATTCATTCATTTATTGTGTGTTCACAAACTTCCCCATTTCCGTTTTTCTGAGGCTGTCTTTGAATGCCTCCCGAGTCGAACGAGAAAAGATAATGCACGGAGTCGGACTTCGACGTGTCGGTGTTTGTTGAGACTGTTAAAGGCATAAAGTGTACGTTTTAAAAAAGCAACTTTCGAGATCATTTGTGTTTTTCCACGTGTTTTGTATGCACCCAACATGCCGGAAAGTGTCGCGTGTGTCCTCTCATCACATTGCATTGTAGTGATTTGTCGGCCTGCACTTTTAAGTTTCATGGATTGTTGTGGCTTGAAAATAATTTCTTTCCTTATCAAGTAAGGCAGTGATGTTGTTTATTATGGTACGATTGTCTTTATTCTGTTAGATAATTTTCTTTGATCTCTTAGATCAGTGGTGCCCATTGGGTAGATCCTGATCTACCGGTAGATCTAACACAGGTCCGAAGTAGATCCGAGGAGTGTCGAGGAGAAAAAAAATAATCAACCATTTGTGTCTTTGTACATGTTAGTAATATATTTTGCGTTAATATACACTGCACACTAATCATCTTATCAGTCTCATTTTCACAAAAAAATCCATCCATCCATCCATCATCTACAGCTTATCCGGGGCCGGTTCGCGGGGGCAACAGCTTTAGCAGGGAAGCCCAGACTTCCCTCTCCCTAGCTACTTCCTCCAGCTCTCCCCGGGGGATCCCGAGTCGTTCCCAGGCAAGCTGGGTGACATAGTCTCTCCAGCGTGTCCTGGGTCTTCCTCGGGGTCTCCTCCCGGTGGGACATGACCGGAACACCTCACCGGGGAGGCGCTCAGGAGGCATCCGAATCAGATGCCCAAGCCACCTTATCTGGCTCCTCTCGATGTGGAGGAGAAGCGGCTCGACTCTGAGCCCCTCCCGGATGACTGAGCTTCTCACCTTATCTCTAAGGGAGAGCCCGGACACCCTGCGGAGAAAACTCATTTCAGCCGCTTGTATCCGGGATCTCGTTCTTTCGGTCACGACCCATAGCTCGTGACCATAGGTGAGGGTTGGGACGTAGATCGACCGGTAAATTGAGAGCTTCGCCCTTTGGCTCAGCTCCTTCTTCACCACGACAGACCGATACAACGTCCGCATCACAGCAGACGCTGCACCGATCCGCCTGTCGATCTCCCGCTCCCTCCTACCCCCACTCGTGAACAAGACCCCAAGATACTTGAACTCCTCCACTTGGGGTAAGATCTCCTCCCCGACCCGGAGGGGGCACTCCACCCTTTTCCGACTGAGGACCATTGTTTCATATTTGGAGGTGCTGATTTTCATCCCAACCGCTTCACACTCGGCTGCGAAACGCTCCAGTGAGAGTTGGAGAGCCCCGTTTGAAGGAGCCAACAGCACCACATCATCTGCAAAAAGCAGGGATGTAATACTGAGGCCCCCAAAACGGACCCCCTCAACGCTTCGGCTGCGCCTAGAAATTCTGTCCATAAAGGTTATGAACAGAATCGGCGACAAAGGGCAGCCTTGGCGGAGTCCTACCCCCACTGGAAACGATTCCGACTTACTGCCGGCAATGCGAACCAAACTCTGACATCGGTGGTATAGTGACCGAACAGCCCGTATCAGGGGGTTCGGTACCCCATACCCACGAAGCATCCCCCACAGAACTCCCCGAGGGACACGGTCAAACGCCTTCTCCAAGTCCACAAAACACATGTAGACTGGTTGGGCGAATTCCCACATACCCTCAAGGACCCTGCTAAGGGTAAGGGTGTGGAAAAGGGTGTGGATGCGCACGTGCGCGATCCGAGTGCATCGGCTCATTCACTGGGTACGACGCGATTGACGGGTGAAATCGCGATTCATCACGATGCATTGATGGGTATCGGTAAAATCCGATTCAATCGCCGTTTTATTCATGTTAAACGTCACATATCTGCCCTTTCCTAGGCGCAATGAATGCACCATCATTGCTTTGCGTTTGTGTTGAATACGGACGGTAGCCGTGCGTCACATAAAGTCCAGTACACAACGAGCGAAACATTATGGAAGTTAGCGCACGCAGCAGCAAGGAAACTACTATATTTAATGCAGCCGCAACATTCAAATCTTATGTTTGGAAATACTACGGCTTCGAAAAGAAAGACGGAAAGCTTGATAAAACCTCCGTAATTTGCAAGGAATGTCGCACTAAGAAGCCACACAACGGCAGCACCACAAATATGCAGACCCACTTAAACCGATGGCACCAGATCACCGACAAGTTTCCCTCCCGCTTCCCCGCCCAGTTCCTCGTCGGACACCGGAGAAACTCTTGGTAAACCAGGTCAGGATCAGAAAAAAATTGCCTCTTATTTTGGGAGTCCCCTTGCAACTCACTGTGACCGCGCAATGGCTATAACTAAGGCCACTGCTTATTTCATATGCAAAGACCTCCAGCCTTAGCGTGGTGGACAACGAGGGGTTCAGACAACTCGTGCACGTTTTGGAACCCAGGTATAAAATACCAGACAGGTCTGTGTTCACTTACAAACATATTCCCGATGTGTACAACAAAGTGAGAAGTGAGATTACTGTGTCGCTGAACAGTGCGCAAAGAGTTGCACTTACAGTGGATGGGTGGACATCTTGCGCTAGAGATTCATATACATATATATATTATTATTATATTTCATATAAGACACTCAGTGAGAATAGTCTGTGTTTACACTATAGCAACAGCTGTGAGTCTCAGGTGCCAAATTGTTTACATTTTCTTTGCACAAAACCCAATTGTGAAAGGGCTTAAATAAGTTGTTTTACAAGTTCTACTCTTTATAAGGAATAAAGTGGCATCCTTTTTGTAATACCATACTGAATTCCATCTTTTTAAAAGCTTTTTTTCTTTGCTTATTTGCATCATGTTTAATTGCACAATATCGCAACAAATTGCATTGTATCGGATCGCATTGATTTGAACTTAATGTGTATCGAATCGTATCGCATCGTGACGACGGTGAAACGTATCGCATCGTATCGCCAGAAAATTCCATGTATCGTTTAAGTATCGCATCGCTGGCAGTGGATCGTGATGTGTATCGAATCGTCCTCAGTGCTGAGATTCACATCCCTAGCTAAGGGTGTAGAGCTGGTCCACTGTTCCACGGCCGGGACGAAAACCACACTGCTCCTCCTCAATCTGAGGCTCGACTTCCTGACGGACCCTCCTCTCCAGCACCCCTGAATAGACCTTACCAGGGAGGCTGAGGAGTGTGATCCCTCTGTAGTTGGAACACACCCTCCGGTCCCCCTTTTTAAAAAGAGGGACTACCACCCCGGTCTGCCAATCCAGAGGCACTCTCCCTGTTGACCACGCGATGTTGCAGAGGCGTGTCAACCAGGACAGCCCCACAACATCCAGAGCCTTGAGGAACTCCGGGCGGATCTCATCCACCCCTGGGGCCTTGCCACCGAGGAGGTTTTTAACCACATCGGTGACTTGAACCACAGAGATAGGAGAACCCACCTCAGAGTCCCCAGGCTCTGCTTCCTCCAAGGAAGGCGTGTTGGTGGAGTTGAGGAGGTCTTCGAAGTACTCTGCCCACCGGTTCACAACGTCCCGAGGCGAAGTCAGCAGCGCCCCATCCCCACTGTACACAGTGTTAGTGGTGCACTGCTTCCCCTCCTGAGACGTCGGATGGTGGACCAGAATTTCCTCGAAGCCGTCCGGAAGTCGGCTTCCATGGCCTCACCGAACTCCTCCCACGCTCGGGTTTTTGCCTCGGCGACCACCGAAGCCGCGGTCCGCTTGGCCAGTCGATACCCGTCAGCTGCCTCTGGGGTCCCACAGGCCATAAAGGCTCGATAGGACTCCTTCTTCAGCTTGACGGCATCCCTTACTGCTGGTGTCCACCAGCAAGTACGGGGATTGCCGCCACGACAGGCACCAACCACCTTACGGCCACAACTCAGATTGGCCGCCTCAACAATAGAGGCACGGAACATGGTCCACTCGGACTCAATGTCCGCCGTCTCCCCCGGAACATGGGAAAAGCTCTGCCGGAGGTGGGAGTTGAAGCTCCTTCTGACAGGGGATTCCGCCAGACCCTCCCAACAAACCCTCACTATACGTTTGGGTCTGCCAGGACGGACCGGCATCTTCCCCCACCATCGGAGCCTACTCACCACCAGGTGGTGATCAGTTGACAGCTCCGCCCCTCTCTTCACTCGAGTGTCCAGAACATGCGGCCGCAAATCCGATGATATAACTACAAAGTCGATCATCGAACTGCGGCCTAGGGTGTCCTGGTGCCAAGTGCACCCTTATGTTTGAACAAGGTGTTCGTTATGGACAATCCGTGACGAGCACAGAAGTCCAATAACAAAACACCACTCGGGTTTTGATCGGGGGGGGCCGTTCCTCCCAATCACGCCCCTCCAGGTATCACTGTCATTGCCCACGTGAGCATTGAAGTCCCCCAGCAGAACAATGGAGTCCCCAGCAGGAGTACTCTCCAGCACACCCTCCAAGGACTCCAAAAAGGGTGCGTATGAGGGGCTGCTGTTTGGTGCATATGCACAAACAACAGTCAGGACCCGTCCACCCACCCGAAGGCGGAGGGAGGCAACCCTCTCGTCTACCGGTGTGAACCCCAATGTACAGGCACTGAGCCGGGGGGCAATGAGTATGCCCACACCTGCTCTGCGCCTCTCACCGTGAGCAACTCCAGAGTGGAAGAGAGTCCAACCCCTCTCGAGAGAACTGGTACCAGAACCCAGGCTGTGTGTGGAGGAAAGTCCGACTATATCCAGTCGGAAATTCTCTGCCTCACACACCAGCTCGGGCTCCTTCCCTGCCAGAGAGGTGACATTCCATGTCCCAAGAGCTAGTTTCTGCAGCCGAGGATCGGACCGCCAGGGTCCCCGCCTTTGGCTGCCGCCCAGCTGACATTGCACCCGACCCCTTTGGCCCCTCTCATGGGTGGTGAGCCCATGGGAAGGGGGACCCATGTTGCCTCTTCGGGCTGTGCCCGGCCGGGCGCCATGGGTGTAAGCACCTGCCAACGAGCCCCACCTCCAGGCCTGGCTCCAGAGGGGGGCCCCGGTGACCAGCGTCCGGGCAAGGGAAACCTAGATCCATTTATTTTTATCATCATTGGGGTCTTTTGAGCCGTGCTTTGTCTGGCCCCTCATCTAGAACCTGTTTGCCATGGGTGACCCTGCCAGGGGCATAAAGCCCCAGACAACTTAGCTTCTAGGATCATTGGGACACACAAACCCCTCCACCACGGTAAGGTGACGACTCACGGAGGGGACAAAAAAAAAAAGAAAAATGCCGGAGCTAGCGCTGGAAAATGTGGTCGTTCACCCGTTGGTATTGCTCAGCGTTGTCGACCATTTTAACAGAATAGGCAAGGTTGGCAATCAGAAAAGAGTGGTGGGCGTCCTCTTGGGGTCCTGGCAGAAAAAAGTACTTGACGTTTCAAATAGCTTTGCAGTACCGTTCGACGAGGATGACAGGGATGACTCCGTGTGGTTCTTGGACCACGACTACTTGGAGAACATGTATGGGATGTTCAAAAAAGTCAATGCCAGAGAAAAAATTGTAGGGTGGTACCATACGGGGCCCAAGTTGCACAAGAATGACATAGCCATCAATGAGCTCATCAAGCAGTACTGTACCAATTCTGTTTTAGTCATTATTGACGTGAAGCCCAAAGACCTCGGCCTTCCCACAGAAGCTTACATCTCTGTAGAAGAAATACATGACGATGGAACACCAACAAAAAAATATATTTAATATAAATCTAAATAAAACAAAGCAGGTGAATCTTAAATTTACGGTGGCGCGTGATTACGTCACCGGAAGTTGTTAGCGCTCAGCAGTTTGTAATTGCAGCTTGTGATCAGAGCTGTTGCGCTCCATCTTTTATCGTCATGATTCTCATTCAGAGTTTGCTTCGTGTACAATTCACCTCGGGCACGAGCAAAGAATAGGAATCTTGGAGGGCACAGGGAAGCACTTTAAAACAGTACGTGTGAGCTACGATAGTTAACAGGCTGCAAAAGTGCGTCGCATGCCTCAGTTTCAGGCTGTTTCTCATGGCGTACACACGTGTGTGCGCGTGCCGGTAAGGGTAGATCCCGGAAGGTTAGTTGATCGAAAAGTAGATCTTCGGTCCAAAAAGTTTGGGCACCCCTGTCTTAGATCCTTTTTCGAACTCTTTTAAAATTCAATTTCAGCGATGGCAATTGTCCGCGGACAGGCGAAAAAATCCGCCGTTTTATTTCTTAAATTGATCATTTTGTGAAAATTTTAGGAGGGCCAGGTACCTTATCGTCAAGTTTTCACGAGCTCTCCCGATCAGTCTTTCCATCTTCCGATTGTAAACAGCCCTGCGATTGGACACTGTGGTCAAGCCAGCCTCCACTCGCAAAATCGAAGTCAAGTAAGCCGCCACTGCAATTGTCATACTGTGCATTACGGTAATCTGTTGCCATCGAGCGGCGTTGGCCACCTTCAAATTAAAAGAGCCACCACTCATGCACAAACGTCATTTGTTCGGGTTAAAAGAAATTAATAAAAATATATTCATTCATTCATTCATTTTCCGAGCCGCTTGATCCTCACTAGGGTCGCGGGGAGTGCTGGAGCCTATCCCAGCTGTCTTCAGGCAGTAGGCAGGGGACACCCTGAATCGGTTGCCAGCCAATCGCAGGGCACACAGAAACGAACAACCATTTGCACTCACACCTAGGGACAATTTAGAGTGTTCAATCAGCCTGCCACACGTTTTTGGAATGTGGGAGGAAACCGGAGCACCCGGAGAAAACCCACGCAAGCCCGGGGACAACATGCAAACTCCACACAGGGAGGCCGGAGCTGGAATGGAACCCGGTACCTCTGCACTGTGAAGCTGACGTGCTAACCACTGGACTACCGGGCCGCCCTAATAAAAATATAAAATAATTAATTTCTTGGCTGTCAGTTAACGATACATTCACCCCGGAAGAACAAGAACTCTCACAACAGCACAAAAAAGCGTTCTCAAGCGGAGATAGAAAATACAGTCAATGGTAATTCCACATCAATTTCATCTGATATTAAAAAATATATAATTAAAAAATCAGTCTGGGTGATCGCACAACCACACCAGGTTGTCAACACACTAGGGAACGCCAGGTATACAACCACAGTACTGGCATTGAGATTGAAAGTTCCATTACCAATTAAAATGCCTCTCAAATGTGACATTTTGAGCTCCTCTGCTTATTTCAAAAGATTCTTGAAAATGAATTTCAGTTATCCCTCAATCAAACCAGACCTGCAGGACACTAGAGCACTGCAGGTATCTAACAAGACCATTCGGATCTGATGTCGGCCTCTGAAAAGTGACAAGATGGCCTGCGTTCTGACATGTTGATTTCTTCGCCCATTTATAGAGCATCCTAAAAGAAGGAATCCAGTACCCCGGCTCTCCACCCAGAACACCCTCGTCCTAATCAGATTTGAATTTTGAAATAAAAGGCCTCTGAAAACTGGCATGTTGACCTGATTTCTGACAAGATGATCTGAACGCCTAACATGTTGACATTTTTGACCGTTTTGAAAAAATTTAGTTTCCATTATCCCATCAGGGATAACTACAGCACTCCGGCTTTCCAACGTGACATTTCCCGTCTGAATCCGATTATGCATTTGGGAATAAGCCCTCACGGAATAATGGAAACTCAATTTTTAGGAATTTTTTCAAAACGGTCGAAAATGTCAACATGTTAGGCGTTCAGATCACCTTTTCAGAAATAAGGTCATCTTGCCACATTAGAGAGGCCTCTTATTCCCAAATGCATAATCAGATTCGGACGAGAGATGTCACGTTGGAAAGCCGGAGTGCTGTATCCAGAATATGCATAACTATCCTAATGTTTTTTTATGTGTCTTTTGGGCGTAAATTCTGACAGAGCCTCATTCATGTTCATGTTCATCTTCCGTACCGCTTGATCCTCACTAGGGTCGCGGGGGGTGCTGGAGCCCATCCCAGCCGTCTCCGGGCAGTAGGCGGGGGACACCCTGAATCGGTTGCCAGCCAATCGCAGGGCACACATAGATGAACAACCATCCACGCACACACTCACACCTAGGGACAATTTAGAGTGTTCAATCAGCCTGCCATGCATATTTTTGGAATGTGGGAGGAAACCGGAGCACCCGGAGAAAACCCACGCAGGCCCTGGGAGGACTTGCAAACTCCACACAGGGAGGCCGGAGCTGGACTCGTCAATAATGGAACTCAACACAGTATTTAACCTGGCAAATATCAAGGCAAATATTTTGTAATCATTATTGAGTAGCGACATAGGATGCCAATCATCACTCAGAAAAGTATCTTTGGTTTGGGAATTAAAGTAGTTAAACCTTGAGACATTGTGGTAGAAAGTGTATGAGAATGACCATAAAATTTAAAATGGAAGGGAGGGCCTTCCTTGATTTTACCCACTAAATAATACATTTAAATTTAATTGGATAAAACAGTTTTTGTGTTATCCCACATCTCTTTGGAACTTTATACCAAATTATATACTGTATTTTCTCAAATGGGAGGTCTTAACCTTGTTGTACTTTGTGTGTGACTACAAAGTAGAAAAAAATCCCTTGGCTTATCCACTTTCCACAAACAAATGCTCTTTGCCTGGTCTTTGAAATACAGTACAAACATAAATGTTCCCCACATAAATAAATACTGTATTTGGAATAGCCGTTATATCTTATATAAGAATCGATTCTTAATTTTTGTTTTATTAGTTTGACATAACAACCGTAATATGAGTGAGTTAAGTTTTACATTTCTATTTTTTTATTTTGGGAAACATTGTGGTTAAATAATAGGTTTTATAATACACTATAATTATCCACACTCACATGTCATTTAAGTAGGCGGCGGTAATGCACCAAAAGTAGCAACGAGAAGAAGAAGTAGACGAAGACAGAACTTCCGGTAGAAACCAAACAAAACATCCGACCAAATTAGCCAAGTCTAGTCTGTTGTCTCGACGATGGGGGAGGCCGACCTGACACAGAACCAAGCCGACGAGAAGCCCCCGGACGCGTCCTTGATCCCCGGCGAGGAGTCAGTGGTGTGGAGCCACGAGGTGGAGGTGTGCCTTTTCCACGCCATGATCGGACACAAGCCTGTCGGTAAAACGAAATGCTAGTTGTTGTTGTCTTAGCTCATCTGTCTGTTCGTTTTCCTTCTATCATATAGAATTAATGGTTCAGCATCATTATCATTCAAAATAATAATTGCCGTTATACGTGCGACTTTTATGAATATTTTTATGATTAAATCTTAACCTGAAATAGTTAAAAGTCCCTCAATTTCTTTGTCAGGTTTATATTTCGTCTTTTATAATACCACTTACATTCTCGAATGGGCCTAATTTGTTGTTTTATATGATAGTATGGTCATAGCCGTGGTTATTATTGCCGTGACCGGCAACTGTCCTGATAGCGTTATTTTATTGCGGTCAGGCGAGCCTCCACTCGCAAAATTGAAGTCAATCCACCCGCCACAGCGATTGTTAATACTGTGCATTACGGTAATCTGTCCAACTAATTCATGCACGGTCGTCGTTTGGATTTGATATAATGTTCTAAAGTAACTTCTCAGAGGTCAGGCAACGATGGGGAGAATGAAAAGTGTCCCAGAAGAGCGCCCCAAAAATTTTGAAGATGTGACAGAAACCAAAGTGAATGTTAACTCTACATCATTGACTACAATTAGCAGATATTTCTTTTTTTTAAACCATCGAAAAATGAATTTTCGTTATCCGGGAACCAGACGAGGTCTCGGGCACGCTAAGCCACCCAAGGTATTCAACCAAAGTTATCATTGAGATCTGATTGACCTCTGAAATCTGACCTTTACAACCTGAATTCAAAAAAATCATTAAAGTTTTTGTCCGGCATTAAAAGTAACAAGTACAATGCAGGCACCCATGGACAGATGTGTTTGCAAAGTATCGTGGAACATGGAGATCCAGTGACAACGTTGCATGTTCTAGACAAGATGGAGCCGGCACAAGTGGCTGCTTCGATTACGCGCTCCTTAGTATTATCTTTTTTTTTGTCGTTTTGGTTCATTTTTGTCGACCCTACGCCGCTTACTTACTCGAGAAGACTTAAGAAACATTAGGGAGTCTGCGCTCGGACTTTGTCGCACACATGTTTTTCGGTGTTAATAGCTGGCCCACCACCTTTTACAGCTACTACTCAAGGACTTTCTGTGCAATTGCGCACTTAAAAATTGTTCTACAAATACTGCTACTGTGATGACTTTAAAATGGTCCAACGATTAACTGCACAACCGTCATATTATATTGTACCACTGATCACTTTAGCTCTTCTCGATGACTCTGCACATTGTCGCACAGCTGTGGTGGTACTACTGCACAATGGTACCCTTACATGATTGGAAGTCTATCGATACTTATATGTCATATCTTCGTTTGTCGTAGTTTCTTGTTATTGCAATACTAGTGTAGCCTATACTACCGGCGACAAATTCTTTCTGTGTTCTACATACTTGGCCAATAAAGATAATTTAAATTCTGATCATTGCTGACTTTGCATCCTCAAGGCAGCAGACAAAAGCATCTACTGTATTCCATTCAGTTGATTGTCTCTGTGTGCATTTGTGTGCATGCGCAGGAGTGAACCGTCACTTTCACATGATCTGCATCCGAGACAAGTTTAGTCAGAACATTGGCCGCCAGATCTCCTCTTCAGTCATCTGGGATCATCTGGGAACCATGTATGACATGCAGGCACTGGTAAGGATGCACAAACGCATGAACACACATAAACTTAGTGTTGTGTAATAAACACTGCTAAGAGTAGCAATGTGACAAGTTTTTCAAAATGCAAAGTCTGGTGGGAAACTCCACTTCAGACAGATTTCAAAAGTCAGTGAAGGTTTCCGCGCTTTTTGCGTGGAAGGTAAAAAAATGTGTTTTGGGGGAATTCTTTTGTTATTTCGCCCCTCTAATTATCTGGTTCAAAGAAAGCACCATTAAATTACAGTAAAACGTTATTTCACTATTTTTCAACATCACTTTACAGATCTTCACACATTTATGCAAGTGGCCATGCTGAATTCAATTATGAACTTTTTCTTTCAAAGACGGTCATTCAAGTGACATAATTAACCTTAATTATGCAGATTGAAGGTTGATTCATCCATATTTCTTCATTTTTGTAATGCTTCTCTGCCAAAGCAAAATAATGACGCTAAGCTAGTCCGCTTTCATCTCTGATAAGTAGAATTTCCTCATATGTGGTCAAATGTTCTTTTATTAAACAAAAAAAGACATTTTGCTTGGCTAGTACATTATTCTTAAAACTGGGCTATAAATTAGGGGTGTCCAACCCTGGTCCTCAAGGGCTGATGTCCTGCCTGTTTTCCATGTCTCCCTGCTGCAACACACCGATTCAAATGATCACGATCGTTATCTTGCTTCTTCAGACCTTGCTGATGAGCTGATACTTTAGTTTCAATGGATCGTAGTTTATTTTAGATCCTTCAGTTTTAATAGGAATCATGTGGAGTATGTGGGTCTCCTAAATACTGGTGATAGCCGAAACCAAGTTGGGTCAAAATAATTGCATCCAAATGCATTTCATGTGCCCCCTGAAGACTGAGGACTAATGAAGGTCTGAGAAGGATATACAGGTACAGTGATCCTTCGCTGTATTACGCTTCATTTATCGCGGCTTCATTACTTAGGGTTATTTTTTTCCGAAGTACCGTATACAGAAAAAAAATGTTGAATGAGTCAGAGGTTTTGTACATGCCTGTTGGTTCCCGGCGCAATGTCAACCAATGACAGCACGAGCGGATTTATCCCATGAGTTATTTGGCTGTGCATCTTTGGAGCCCCAGCCAGCATCTTCCCTTGTGTCTCGTCACGCTGTTGACTCTGATTAGTGTGTCTCTGTTAACTCTCGTTCGCCTGCTTATCTCTGGCATACTTTATTCTGTTGTGTTTGCTACTGTATGTGCGAGGGGACAGGGGGAGAGAGAGAGAGATTGGGCTTATACAAAAAAAGCAGCACGTGTCTCTTCACCTCCTCCACATCAAAACTGATTAATTGTCTTGTCATAAACACGTCGGCTGCGCAGGGATAGCTGGCCAGGAGCTAGCTGGAGGCTAACCATGGCTACACCGTCGGAGCGTAAAGTGAGATTCACCATCTACGTCACCAACACAAGTCTCTTCCTTATAAACACACTTTGGTGCGGCACATTCAAACGATTCAGTTCCTGTATTGGTAACGTGATTCTTTCTTAAAGCAATACACACACCGATACAGGGTTTGTGAAAACGATTTGCAAATCATTGTATTAAACTTTTATTTTTGTTTTACACAATTCCCCGACAGGGTGGCAGTTATTATGAACATTGCATAAACTGGAATTTTACTGGATTCTTTTAATGTTTGTTTTTTTCCTACAGAGGAAATGTGTTGCACTCTATATAATGTGTGTTTGTGCATGCAGCACGAGTCGGAGATCTTGCCCTTTCCAAACTCTGAGAAGAGTTTCTTTCTGCCTGATGACATCATCCAGGAAGTGAAGGAAGGTGGGAGCTGATTGGCTAACCTGGTCTTTTGTTGATTGTGTCATTGAAACAATTTGCGTCTCAACCAACCAAACGACCCCCTTCGGTTCAGGCAAGATGTGCTTGGAGGAGGAGCCCAAGGAGGAGCTGGAGCTGGAGCGGGAGCAGCCTGCAACGCACGAAGAAGGTACTGATGTAGATGACTGAAGCAACACACACGTGGATGGAGAGATAATCTTTATTCACCTCCGTCTTTCAGGAAGTAACTCCTCGCTCAAGATGTCAGAGCGGATGAGCAGTAGCCGTGACAAGGAGAAGGGTGGTGTTGATGGTGCAGCTACAGGAGGAGGAGGAGGAGGAGCTGGTGGGAAGGAAGCAGAAAAGAGGAAGAGGAGTCGTGGTGCTGATAAGCTCCTGTTGTTGTCGTCCAACCCTGCCAGTCCCGGAGGAGCCAAGAGAAGACGTACATGACCGTGCGACTGGTCAATTGAGAAGAGCTGGTGTCTCTCTCTTCATGACCTTTGTTAGTGACTAGAGGTCAATGCTCGGTTCGCTTTATGACCTTTTTTTAGTGACTGGAAGTCAATGCCCAGTTGCGTTTGAATCGTGATTAGCTGACAGAAAGTTGAAGACCGGCACACTGCGTACACAGGAAATGGTGTACGTGCTGGTATCTCATTTTTGTCTCTCAGCAGATGACATCCGGATTTTTCTGGAGCCGTATTGTCGTGATTAGCATGCGGAATTAGCCTGCCAGCTTAGCCATGGCTTTAGATTGATCTTTTTTTTGGTCCCATTTTGATGTATGAAAAGAATCCCCTGTTTACTTCGCTGTTTTTCTGTCAACAACCAAATGATGCTCATTATTAAATTGATGTCACACACACTCAACCCTCTAATTATTACCCTACAAATTGAATACCAATGAGTATTTCCCCCAAATTTCAACCGATTCAGGGTGTCCTACTGCCCAAAGGTGGCTGCGATAGCCTCCAGTACCCTCCGCAACCCTTGTGAGGATAAGCGTATCGGTGGTTGGATGGATGGATAAACCTGTTCACTTTTGAGAATGGCAAATCCCCTTGGTCGGGCGGTCCGGTAGTCCAGTGGTTAGCACGTCGACTTCACAGTGCAGAGGTAACGGGTTCAATTCCAGCTCCGGCCTCCCTGTGTGGAGTTTTGATGTTCTCCCCGGGCCTGCATGGGTTTTCTCCGGGTACTCCGGTTTCCTCCCACGTTCCAAAAGTATGTATGGCAGGCTGATTGATCACTCTAAATTGTCCCTCGGTGTGAGTGAGGGTGTGCATGGTTGTTCGTCTCTGTGTGCCCTGCGATTGGCTGGCAACTGATTCAGGGTGTCCCCCGCCTACTGCCCGAAGACGGCTGGGATAGGCTCCAGCACCACCGCGACCCTGGTGAGGATTAAGCGGTTCGGAAGATGTATGCATGTATAAATCCCCTTGGTCAACTTGCCAAGAAAACCTGCTTGTTTCCATTCCACCACTTCGCTGTAAAACTCGGAACAGGACTTGCTCAATGATACATTGAACAATGTCTGTAGGAGAGCCATGCTTCTTCTTTTGCAAACCAAACCTAGTGAAAAGACCAGTAAGCCGATTGAGTCAGTTATCTGACTTAATTTCCAAGTTGTGGTGAAGGTAGCGAATAAATCGTTTTTCGTCTATATCTGTTGTGACTGGCAACCAATTCAGGGTATACCCTGCCTCCTACCCAAAGAGGCTCCAGCACGCACGCGACCCTTACGAGGATAAACAAATTAGAAAATTGATGGATGGACATATATACCGGTACCTACAGAACACCGAGGGAGTTGAGTATCCTGAACGCCTGGTGGAATAAGCTGTACTTCAGGGGTGTCCAAACTTTTTGCCAAGGGGGCCAGATTTTATGTGGTAAAATGTCGGGGGGCCGACCTTGGCTGACATTCTTTACATTGAACAACAATATTGTTCAACAAATTTTAGTAAGCCAGTCTGTTTCACATTTCCATTTTTATTTTAATTTCAACAATCTTAAGAATTTCTTTGCGATTGGCTGGCAACCGATTCAGGGTGTCCCCCGCCTAATGCCCGAAGACAGCTGGGATAGCCTCCAGCACCGCCCGCGACCCTAGTGAGGATCAAGCGGCTCGGAAGATGAATGAATGAATGAATAAGAATTTCTTTTGGTTCATTTGAAACAGGTATATCACATACAACTGCTTATTCACTGGACTTTTTCTTAAATAGAAGTCTCCTGAGTGCAAATTGATTGATTTGAAACATAAAACGTATCACCATGACTTTTCAATAGTCACAAAACCTTTGACTCGAACAACAGGGAAATGAATCATTTGAAATATGACATATCAGTCAATATAAACACGGAGAGATGTCTTGTTAACTCGTGAGTGATGGCCTCTAGTGTCTAAATGCTATTACTCATTTAGTGAATGCTATTACTCATTTAGCCACTAGAGGGAAGCAGTACTCTATGAAACATCACTCACCAGTCTACGAGACCTCAGTCAATGCAACACGTGTTCCATTGCGCCCAACCTGCGGGCCAGACGGCACTGATTTTATGACAGGGGCCGAGGGCCGGATGAAATTCGACCGCTGGCCGGATTTGGCCCGCGGGCCGGACTTTGGACACGCCTGCTGTACTTGATCCTGCTGGTTCTAGCACAGACTAGAGCAGTGGTTCTCAATTATTTTCTGTCATGCCCCCCCCCCACCCCCCCAGGAAGAGGAAAACACCCCCCCACACACACACAACTATAAATGGTATCATTTGTCTATAAAATTGTTTTAAGTACACCTTTGCGTAACACTGTATCCTTATAACTTATCCTTGTAACGTAGAAGAGAATAAAAAAGAAAAAAATATGGACCAAGTTTATGCTTGGTCCAACTTACAACAAAAAATAGCTTTAGTAACTGGAATAGAAATTCAAATATAACATTAAACCCTTAATTTAACGATAAATATATCTTGACTGACCATGTCAAATCATACATTACTGAAAAATAGAATGACATAAAATCAATAACAAATAATGCATTCAAACTGTAGCCGGGTCTTTGGAAAGACTGGACTGGACACAAAATAATTTTTAGGTGGGCTTTATTCCCGACTGAACAATGAAGAATTGTTCAGCATTAAGATGAAAGACTGAGATCTTAACTGAATTTTAAAAGAGGTCGAACAGGGATCTAAGAGATCAAAGAAAATTATTTAACAGATTACAGACAATTACACCACAATAGACAACAGCAGTGGCTTGCTTAATAGGAAAACAGAAATAAAATACATTATTTACAAGCCACAATACTTCTTAGTGCAGAACAAATAATCATTACAACCCAATGTTTTGAGATGCAGCCACACTTACTCGATATGTTTCGGTGTGTGGGGTCAAGTCAAGTCAAGTAAACAGTATTTATAGAGCACTTTCAAACAGCCATCGCTGCATACAAAGTGCTGTACATGGAGCGATTTAACATATACAATAAACAGTAAGACGAATCAGTAATAAGTAATAAGTAATAAGTAATAAGGCGGTAGAAAGCACCAAGCAGTAAAATCAAGAGCAAATCTAAGTCATGCTGACTCAAACGCCAAAGAATACAAGTTAGTTTTGAGGAGGGCTTTAAAGATGGGCAGCGAGGAGGCTTGCCGAATGTTCAGTGGGAGGTCATTCCAGAGAGATGGACCAGCAACAGAAAAGGCTCGACCCCCTCTGAGCCTCAGTTTAGTTCTTGGTACGTCTAGCAAAGACTGGTCCACAGACCTGAGGCGCCGGGCAGGGGTGTAGGGGCGTATGAGCTCAGAGAGGTAAGGTGGCGCGAGATTATTCAGAGATTTGAAAACAAAGAGGAGGATCTTAAAAATAATTCTAAAATGAATGGGAGCCAGTGAAGGGATGCCAAAGTAGGAGTTATATGCTCCCTCTTACGAGTACCAGTCAAGAGGCGAGCAGCGGCATTCTGTACCAGCTGAAGGCGCTTGATGGAGGACTGGCTGACTCCAAAGTACAGGGCGTGTACAAAGCACGTGGTCAAACATAAATGATCTCCCCTCTAAAGAACAGATAACACAGTTCATATAATTTACAGTAAAAAAACATATTTAAATCTTATAACATTGCGAACACTTACGCTGTACAGCTGTTCACACGACTCACTAGTGGTAGATGTCAAACTCCAACCCAAACCACTCCAGATATTGTGCTCTACAAATACCATTCAACTAATTAATCATCTGTCCAAAATTAACACCTAACATGCGTCATGGTAAACTAGTTACCAATTACCTGAATATCGCCAGGGTTACGAGGACGATCATGGGTGTATCAAGTTGGGACTTACAGTGGGGACAGTTCAGCGACTACCCTCCTTTACGTGCATGTCACCCTTTCTGGTCTGATTGTCACATGCTGCATATGTTCCCGCGTGTTTTGATCTAGTGTGGCTTGTAAGGAGCGACGGCCCGGCGAAGTGAAGTGAAGTACTCGAAGAGCGGTGGTACACTGTTTTTATTCAGCAAACGTACGATCATTTATATACCAGCAAAGCGGACGTTAGTGTAAACAAACGTCCAGCCCACCCGGGGGCTGTGATTGGTTGGTAGCGAGCGGCAGCGGGGGCCGCCGATTGGCTGATCAGTCTCGCGGCGCGAAATTCAAATGTCAGAGTTCTCAGAGGGCATTTGTGGTTGCTACAAATACTCCCCTGTTAGAAAGTCCTTGGCAGGCTGAGTCCGAATTAGGATAGTGATGAAAGTTCATGGTTGGGCGTGCAGGCGGTCGGGCGGGCGGACGGCGCGTCCGGCTCGAGTGATGGTCAGCGGCGCGGGTTCGTCGTCGTCGTGGTAGGCCGGTTTCAGGCGGTCGATTGAGACCCAATCCTGTCGACCATGGATGTTGAGGCGGTAGGCCTTGTCGTTACGTTGCTCCACGGCGTACGGGCCGCGGTATGGTCGAGTTAGAGGCGGGCGGTGGGCGTCGTTCCTTACAAAAACGTGAGTACAGGTTAACAGCGACTTCGGTACTCGTCTGCTGCGCTGGTCTTGGTAGGTCTGGAGTACGGGTCGGTACTTTCCGACGGTGCGTCGGAGATCGGCGAGATAGGCCGTGGAGTCGGCGGCGTCTTGGCTGGACGGGAAGAACTCCCCGGGAACGGCGATGGTTTCACCGAATACCATCTCGGCTGAGGAGACACCGAGACCTTCTTTCGGAGTCGTCCGCATTCCGAGAAGTACCCAGGGCAATTGGGCACTCCAGTCTGGTCCGGTGCAGCGGGCCATGAGCGCTGCCTTCAACGTGCGGTGAGTGCGCTCGGCCATTCCGTTGGCGGCGGGGTTGAAAGCAGTCGTATGATGCACAGTCGTTCCCATGAGCTGACCAAGGGCGGTCCAGAGCTGTGACGTGAATGAAGAACCTCGGTCGGAGGTGATATCGTCAGGGACTCCGAATCTGCTGACCCAGCCTTGGAGAAGGGCGGCGGCGCAGTCTTGTGCAGTGGCTCCTTTCATTGGGATCGCCTCAGGCCATCGAGTCGACCGCTCGGTGGACGTGAAGAGATACTGGTAGCTGTCTGAAGGTGGCAGCGGTCCAACTATGTCGACGTGAAGATGGCCGAAGCGACGTCGGGGTTGTGGAAACTGGCCGATACCGGATTCTGTATGTTGGCCGATCTTACTGGCTTGGCATTGGAGGCAGTTGCGAGCCCAGGCTCGTACGTCTTTGTTGATTCCATGCCATACAAACTTCTCGGTCATCAGTTTGGCGGTTGATCTTCCAGACGGATGTGATAAACCATGGATAATATCGAACATTTGACGTCGGAGCGTTTTCGGGATGAGTGGCCGAGGGCGTTGCCTGCTCACATCGCAGAGTAAGGTGCGTCCGTCGTCGCCAAACGGTACGTCTTCCCATCTCAGGCCTGTGACGGACTGACGATAGTCAGCGGTGCCCTTCTGATCAGCCACTTGGGCGTCGGCGATGGCTCCGTAGTCGACGCCAAGATGGACGGCGTTGATTTCCACTCGTGACAGGGCGTCGGCTACTGGATTCTTTTCACCAGGGACGTACTCTATCTCGCATCCGAATTCTGCGATGGCGGAGAGATGACGCTGCTGACGGGCGGACCACGGGTCCCCAGCTTTGGTGAAGGCGTGTACGAGGGGGCGGTGGTCGGTACGGATCTTGAATGGCGTTCCTTCCAGCAGGTGGCGGAAATGTCGCACAGCCAGGTATACGGCGAGAAGTTCGCGGTCGAATGTACTGTATCGGGTTTCAGGTTGGCGTAACTTCTGACTGAAGAATCCCAGAGGCTGCGGGATACCGTTGATGACCTGCTCCACCACACCTCCTACAGCAACGTTACTTGCGTCGGTCGTCAGTTGAAGCGGAGCCGCCGGCTTCGGGAATGTCAATGTCGCGGCCTTGGCGAGGGCGGCTTTCGTAGCTTCGAACGATTTGCTCTGGGCGGGGGTCCATTCCAGGTGTTTCGGGTTGCCGCTGAGCGCATCGTATAGCGGGGCCATGACGTGGGCGAGGCGAGGCAGGAAACGATGGTAATAGTTCACCATCCCAGTGAACTCTTGGAGAGTCTTGATCGTTTTCGGCGTAGGGAACTTGTGGATGGCGTTGACTTTAGCGGGCAGGGGGCGGACTCCGGAAACGTCGATCTCGTAACCGAGGAACTCTACTTTCGACGCGCCGAAAACGCACTTGTCTCGTCGTACTACCAAGCCGTTGTCGCGGAGCAGTTGGAGGACGTTTCGGACGTGGTCGTGATGTTCTGCCTTCGTCTTCGAATGGATGAGGATGTCGTCGACGTAACATACACAGTACGACAGTTCGCCGAGGATGCTGTCCATGAGGCGTTGAAAGGTGGCGCCGGAGTTGCGAAGACCGAACGTTGAGTAGTAGAAGACGTAGGAGCCGAACGGCGTGATGATCGCTGTTTTGGGGACGTCGGGCTCGTGGACGGGAACTTGAAAATAACCTTTCAAGAGGTCCAGTTTCGTGAAGTATCTGGCGCCGTCCAACTCGTTGGTGATGTCCGCGATGTTGGGTAGGGGATAGTGATCCGGTTCCGTCTTCACATTCAGCAGGCGGTAGTCTCCACACGGCCGCCATGAACCGTCAGTCTTTTTTACCATGTGCAGCGGTGATGCCCATGGACTGGATGCTTTCTTGCAGAGTCCCATCCTTTCCATTTCGGCGAAAGCTTGTTTGGCGGCCTTGAGTTTGTCGGGCGAGAGGCGTCGGAACTTGGAATAGACGGGTAGTCCTTTTGTCTCGATATGGTGGAAGATTCCGTGTTTCGCTGCTTTCCCCGGCGTCTGGTGAAGTTCGGGTTTGAAGACGTCGGCGTACTCGGTTAGTAGGTGCTCGTATGGGTCGTTGGTTGTGAATGTACAGGCGTTGACGTTATCTTGGACCCGGGCAACGAGGTCGGTGGACTGGAACGATTGGAGATTCAGCATTCTTCGGTTGCCGACATCGACCAGTAGGTTATGGTGCCCGAGGAAATCGGCTCCGAGCAGTGGTGTCCTCACGTCAGCGACAATGAAGTCCCAGGCGTATCGGCGGTTGGCGATCTTGATGTGGATGCGGCGGCATCCATACGTGGCGATGGGTGTACCATTGGCGGCCACGAGTTTGACTTGGCATGGCTGGTTGTGACGTCGGTTTTGGTCTGTGGCGGGGTAGATGGAGCGGCATGCTCCGGTGTCGACCAGGAATTCGCGATTGGAGATGGCATCGGTGACGTAGAACCCCTGGTTCGGGTTGGCGATCGTGCAAACATAACTGTGATGAGGGCGCCACGCCGCCGGCGTTACTGTCGGCGGGTGGCCGTGGCGTTTTTTGAGAACTTGCAGTTCGGGAGGCAGTTTCTCGCGTCTCTGCCGAACTTGCTATGGTAGCTGCAAATACCAGACGGTAGCATGTAGCCGCGGGACCACTGGTTCTGGGGCGGAGCTTGACGGCGATCATGCGGTGGGCCTGGACGGTGGCGTACGGCATTGATGTCTGCGTCCACATTGGGCGGGGCTAGTGCGCTGCAGGCGGCGGCGACCGGCGTCGATTTCTCGGCGGCTCTGGTCGCGGTAATCAGGTCATCGGCTTTGGCGACTAGTGCGGACATTGACAGTGTATTGGCGTCGTGGAGGGCGGCGCGAACTGAGGACGGGATGGACTGTAGCCATAGTTCGCGCATGAGGTCGACTCTGCGAGGCTGGCCAGTAGACGGATCGGCGCCGGGTAGTCGGGCGAGTGACTGCATCTCGTTCCACAAACTGAGAGCTGTGCGGTCGCCTAGATCCTGACTGGGCATGGCGAGCAGTCGTTTGGCGCGGGCGCTGACAGTAAGAGTATACTCTTTCAGCAGGTGATCTTTCAACGAGTCGTACGTGATTTCGTCGTCTTGTTGGTCCAACCATGCCGAAACGTGCTGGAAAACGCCGTCGGGGACGGCTTCTAAGACGTAGTCCGCTTTTGTTCTCGGATCTGTGACTTTCCGGAGGCGGAATTGTACTTCGGCCCGGCGAAACCAGGAAACGGGTTCCTGAGTGCTGAAAGGCGGCAGTTTCACCGAGACGGCGTGGATTGCGAGGTTGTTGTCGGACGGCGTCTGTGGGGGTGGAGTTGTCGACATCTTGAGTCTCGAAGGTTGTGTGTTGAGAACGGCGAAGGGTCACCAGTTGTAAGGAGCGACGGCCCGGCGAAGTGAAGTGAAGTACTCGAAGAGCGGTGGTACACTGTTTTTATTCAGCAAACGTACGATCATTTATATACCAGCAAAGCGGACGTTAGTGTAAACCAGGTGTCACCAACATTTTTGAGGGTGAGAGCAACTTCATGTGTACCGATTGTGTGAAGGGCTACCAAATTGATACACGTCTGAAATAACATATTTGTCCAAAATACCTTCAATAATATGAGGATGTGTTATTTTTAATACTTGATGATTTAAATTGTCAGACTTTGATCGTGTTTCGAAATGTCTCACAGTACTGCCAATGTTTGCATTTTTAAATCATAATTTCTACTAGCAAATCACAATGTCCAGGCACTGGCGGGCTACTCAAGTGGTCTTCACGGGCTACCTGGTGCCCGCGGGCACCATGTTGGTGACCACTGGTGTAAACAAACGTCCAGCCCACCCGGGGGCTGTGATTGGTTGGTAGCGAGCGGCAGCGGGGGCCGCCGATTGGCTGATCAGTCTCGCGGCGTGAAATTCAAATGTCAGAGTTCTCAGAGGGCATTTGTGGTTGCTACAGGCTATTAAAGTGACAGTGCTACATTTGTTAAACAAGGAAGCCTTCACTACAAGCATCTAAGTAAGGTTCACCTGGTTACATTCTCCCCTGCTACAAGTCAACGTCCTCGGTGAATTATCACTCGATTACCTCTCTGGAGAAGGTCGAAGTGTAGCGAACCACCCCTGCTAAAATCTGAGAGAATACATCTGGACTTAATGAAATGGCGTTGCATGCTGACACGGGGAGATTGAACGGATTCTTGTGTTTCCCTGCAGTTTTCCTCTGACTCTTGCGTAGGGCAGAACTGGGTACACCTACACTAACAGTCACTTTTCTTTCTCCCCTCGGTCCAGGCCCAGGTCTTGGGCTCTCCTCGGCCATGCTAACTAACATCTGACGTGGCCTCAAGGTTTTGCCGCGAGTCTGTTTCCAAATTTTCCTCCTCCTCAGAACCAGTGTCAGAAACATTATCATTATCATCTGGCTCTTGGGAAACTTCCTCTTTCGCAAGTGGTTCATTGAATTCTTCAACCAATACGAACTCGATATCATCCGCCTCGTCTCTTGATGGTGGAGCTGGAATAGGTTGTTTTTCAGGCGCTTGGCAAAGACTTCTCTGTTCTGGCGCTGGTCCCACACATGGACGGAGGTTGGACCTATGCACCCTCTTTGTCAGTCCTCCATCCAGGGTCTCTACTGTGTAGGTGGTTCCTTGTACATCCACAACCTTGTACATGGTCGAGGCCCATGCATCCTGTATCTTATTTCTTCCGAGAGGCCTGAAACGTAGGTACACGAGTTCACCCACATCAACAGGTGGACAGTAGACTTTCTCCTGTTGCTGGGCCATTCTCTCAGCCGCTTTGCTCTCAGTCATCTTTCTTGCCCGGGCATGTGCATCTCTGAGTCGTTCCTGGTGTATGGCAAGCCAGTCGACTGTATCATCTTTGACTTGTTGCTCTTGGCCCAGTCAGGCATCCACTGGAAGATGAGGATGGACGCCAAACAACAAGTAATGGGGTGAATGTCCCGTTGTTGAGTGTGGAGTCACATTGTATGCATAGACTAATTCGGACAGGTGTTCCGGCCAACGGCGTTTCTTTTCAGGGGGAAGCGTACGCAGAAGATAATGTAGGGTTCGGTTGAACCTTTCACTCTGTGGGTTGCCTTGGGGGTGATAGGGTGTGGTTCGGGTCTTCTTAACTCCATAGAGCTTGCACAACTCAAACACGACAGCACTTTCAAAATTCCGGCCTTGGTCTGAGTGCAGGCGTTCTGGCACACCATACTTGAGAAACCACTCTCTCAAGATGACTTTTGCAGTAGTATCTGCCTTTTGATCTCGAACAGCAATT